>NC_061513.1:291864143-291948706 GCF_022539505.1 Lolium rigidum
AGGTTATGGTAGTATCTATAGCAGGTGGGTGGGAATAGGCAGATGCTGTCTAAATGCACAAGCATGTAGCAATGATTATTATTCTCATATGAGATTGAGGATATATGTCCAAAACTGAAACTTCAACCATGATTCATGGCTTTAGATAGCGGCCCAATGTTCTTCTCTAACAATTTTGCATGCTCCAACCACTAAAATGATAGATCCTTCAGACAAGACGGACATGCATAGCAACTCACATGATATTCAACAATAGTTGATGGCGTTCCCGAAGCATGGTTATCGCACAACAAGCAACTTAATAAAAGATAAAGTGCATAAGTACATATTCAATACTACGATAGTTTTTAAGGCTATTTTGTCCCATGAGCTATATATTGCAAAGGTGAATGATGGAATTTTAAAGGTAGCACTCAAGCAATTTACTTTGGAATGGCGGAGAAATACCATGTAGTAGGTAGGTATGGTGGACACAAATGGCATAGTAGTTGGCTCAAAGATTTTGGATGCATGAGAAGTATTCCCTCTCGATACAAGGTTTAGGCTAGCAAGGTTATTTGAAGCAAACTCAAGGATGAACAGGTGCAGCAAAACTCACATAAAAGACATATTGTAAACATTATAAGACTCTACACCGTCTTCCTTGTTGTTCAAAACTCAATACTAGATATTATCTAGACCTTAGAGAGACCAAATATGCAAAACAAATTTTAGCAAGCTCTATGTATTTCTTCATTAATGGGTGCAAAGCATATGATGCAAGAGCTTAAACATGAGCACAACAATTGCAAAGTATCACATTATCCAAGACATTTTAGAATTACTACATGTAGCATTTTCCAATTCCAACCATACAACAATTTAACGAAGAAGAAACTTCGCCATGAACATTATGAGTAAAACCTAAGGACATATGTGTCCATATGCAACAGCGGAGCGTGTCTCTCTCCCACAAAGTGAATGCTAGGATCCATTTTATTTAAACAAAAACAAAAACAAAAACAAACCGACGCTCCAAGTAAAGAACACAAGATGTGATTGAATAAAAATATAGTTTCAGGGGAGGAACCTGATGATTTTGTCGATGAAGAAGGGCTGCCTTGGGCATCCCCAAGCTTAGACGCTTGAGTCTTCTTAAAATATGCAGGGGTGAACCACGGGGGCATCCCCAAGCTTAGAGCTTTCACTCCTCTTGATCATAGTATATCATACTCCTCTCTTGACCCTTGAAAACTTCCTTCACACCAAACTTCAAGCAAACTCATTAGAGGGTTAGTGCACCATTAATAATTCACATGTTCAGAGGTGGCACAATCATTTTTTACACTTCTGGACATTGCATAAAGCTACTGGACATTAATGGATCAAAGAAATAAATCCAACATAGCAAAAGAGGCAATGCGAAATAAAAGACAGAATCTGTCAAAAACAGAACAGTCCGTAAAGACGAATTTAAAGATGGCACCAGACTTGCTCAAATGGAAAAACTCAAAACTAATGAAAGTTGCGTACATATCTGAGGATCACGCTCGTAAATTGGCAGATTTTTTCGAATTTTCTACAGAGAACTGTGCCCAGATTCGTGACAGACAGCAATGCTGTTTCTGCGCAGCAATCCCAAATATAACATCAACTTTGACATAGAAACTTTACTTGGCACAAAAACATGATAAGGAGAGGTTGCTATAGTAGTAAACAACTTCCAAGACTCAACAATACAGTAACAAAATAAAACATGGGTTATCTCCCAAGAAGTGATTTTCTTTATAGCCATTAAGATGGGCTCAGTAATTTCAATGATACTCTCGCAAGAGATAAGAGTTGAAGCAAAAGATAGCATCAAGAAGCAAATTCAAAACACATTTAAGCCTAACCCACTTCCTATGAAAAGGAATCTTGTACACAAATAAATTCATGAAGAACAAAGTGGTAAGCATAGAAAAGCAACACAAGCGCAATTTCAAGATTCTCAACTTAAAGAGGGGAAACTTAATATTATTAAGATGCATATAACCATGTTTCCCTCTCTCATAATAATTTTCAGTAGCATCATGAACAAACTCAACAATATAACTATCACATAAAACATTCTTGTCATGAGCCACATGCATAAAATTATTACTCTCCACATAAGCATAATCAATTTTATTAGTTGTAGTGGGAGCAAATTCAACAAAATAGCTATCACTATTATTCTCATCACCATAATCATTATATATAGGAGGCATATTGTAATCATAATTAATTTTCTCCTCAATAGTAGGTGGACTGAAAATATCATATTCATCATTGCAAGCATCATATATTGGAGGTAAAGTATTATCAAAGTAAATTTTCTCCTCCATGCTTGGGGCACTAATAATATCACAACCAGCTTCCCCAAGCTTAAATTCTTCCATAGCTTTAGCAATAATAGTGTCCAAAGAGTTCATGCTAATAACATTGCTACAACTATTTTGTAAACAAAGTTCCATGGGTTTTTTAATTTTCTCTTCAAACACATCATGTCCTAATTCAAGATATAGTTCATAAAGATCTCTAATTTTTTTGTTGTTTTCCATTAAGCCTAACTAGTGAAAATAAAAACAAGCACATGACTAGACATGATAACAAAATAAATTAAATGCAAGTAACTAATTTTTTTCTGTTTTTGATATAAGGCAAACAAGACAGAAAATAAAATAAAGTAAAGCAAGACAAAAACAAAGTAAAGAGATTGAGAAGTGGAGACTCCCCTTGCAGCGTGTCTTGATCTCCCCGGCAACGGCGCCAGAAATTTGCTTGATGCGCGTAGATGTACACGTCCGTTGGGAACCCCAAGAGGAAGGTATGATGCGCACGAGTGGCAAGTTTCCTCAGTAAGAAACCAAGGTTTAATCGGACCAGTAGGAGTCAAGAAGCACGTTGAAGGTTGATGGTCGCGAAATGTGATGCGGCGCAACACCGGGGATTCCGCGCCAACGTGGAACCTGCACAACAAAACCAAAGTACTTTGCCCCAACGAAACAGATGAGGTTGTCAATCTCACCGGCTTGCTGTAACAAAGGATTAAACGTATCGAGTGGAAGATGTTTGCAAAGAAAACAGTAAAACACAATTGAAGTAGATTGTATGCTATGTAAAGAATAGGACCGGGGTCCACAGTTCACTAGAGGTGTCTCTCCCATAAGATAAAAGCATGTTGGGTGAACAAATTACAGTCGGGCAATTGACAAATAGAGAAGGGCATAACAATGCATGTACATGATATGATAAATATAGTGAGATTTAATCCGGCATTACGACAAAGTACATAGACCGCCATCCAACTGCATCTATGCCTAAAAAGTCCACCTTCAGGTTATCATCCGAACCCCATTCAGTATTAAGTTGCAAAGCAACAGACAATTGCATTAAGTATGGTGCGTAATATAATCGACAACTACATCCTTAGACATAGAATCAATGTTTTATTCCTAGTGGCAACAGCACATCACAACCTTAGAACCTACTGTCACGATCCCAGGTGTCAATGAAGGCATGAACCCACTATCGAGCATAAATACTCCCTCTTGGAGTTAAGAGCAAAAACTTGGCCAGAGCCTCTACTAATAACGGAGAGCATGCAAGATCATAAACAACACATAAACAATAGATTGATAATCACCATAACATAGTATTCTCTATCCATCGGATCCCGACAAACACAACATATAGTATTACAGATAGATGATCTTGATCATGTTAGGCAGCTCACAAGATCCAACAATGAAGCACAACAAGGAGAAGATGACCATCTAGCTACTCGCTATGGACCCATGGTCCAGGGGTGAACTACTCACTCATCACTCCGGAGGCGATCATGGCGATGAAGAGTCCTCCGGGAGATGAATCCCCTCTCCGGCAGGTGCCGGAGGCGATCTCCTGAATCCCCCGAGATGGGATTGGCGGCGGCGGCGTCTCTGGAAGGTTTTCCGTATCGTGGCTCTCGGTACTGGGGGTTTCGCGACGGAGGCTTTAAGTAGGTGGAAGGGCAACGCGGGGGGCCACACGAGGGCCCCACACCCTAGGTCGGCGCGGCCAGGGCCTGGGCCGCGCCGCCCTATGGTGTCGGCGCCTCGTGGCCCCACTTCCTTATCTCTTCGGTCTTCTAGAAGCTCCGTGCAAAAATAGGACCCTGGGCGAAGATTTCGTCCAATTCCGAGAATATTTCCTTACTAGGATTTCTGAAACCAAAAACAGCAGAAAACAGCAACTGGCTCTTAGGCATCTTGTTAATAGGTTAGTTCCAGAAAATGCATAAATATGACATATAATGTGCATAAAACATGTAGGTATCATCAATAAAGTAGCATGGAACATAAGAAATTATCGATACGATGGAGACGTATCAGGCGGCAGACCGGATCAGTTAGGCGCACGTTTGGCGCCCGGTTGGCGACCGGTTGACCGGACTGCGCGCCGGACTGGCCGGTTGGGAGGCCGGTCAAACCGGGCGAGAAACCGGGCCAGCAGGAAAAACATGTTTTACTAAAACTGTGATAACTTTTGTGTCCGGACCCCGATTGACATGAAACCAATTTTGTTTGGAGACGAGGAAATATGGAGACTCCTCACAGGATATTTTTAGATGTTTTTAGAGAGGGAGTCTCCCACCGTCAAGTAACGGTGAAGACGTCCAAACTCGAAAACGCAATAGAAGATGCATGCGGATTCCGTTTTCGATGAACTTGGGCTTGTTGTAAAGCTAGCAACAAGCTCAAGAACCTCACACAGAGAAACACCAAGAAGCAATAAGGATATGCAAAGTATGCAAAGGGTTGAGCTCCCTAAGACGATGTGATCAAGTTACCCAACCGAAAGCCCCTCTTAATAGTGCGGCTATCTATCCTATAATCCGGTCTCCCATCAACCACCTTGAGACCGGCAAAAGGAAAACCTATCAAGGTCATACCTTTGCCTTGCGCATCCCGCTTGATCTTGATGATAACTCTTCAAGCTCTACACAAGCCGGAATGCCTCACTTGATCAATGTTGCTTCGTGAAGACTCACAAATGCTCCCCCATACACTATGATGGGAAAGCTCCATTGATGCACATCTTCACATGTCCATTATCACCAAATGAACGGCAAGCTTCAAGCATGTGATCCACTTGAGATGCTCATCTTGAACTTGCCCAACTCAACCTTGTATCTTCTCATACTCTCATAAGATAGAGCATGGCTACTATTGAGTTCCACATAAGAACTCCATCTTCATTTCATCTTCTTGATCATATCACATATATATCTTCAAACCGATGATCTTGATGCCAATACACAAGGTATATCTTTATCTTCATGGCATCCATACTTGAATCCAACATATGGAGTACAAGTAGTACCTATGGAATATTCCTTCATATAAACTCAATGAAAACATTAGTCCATAGGGGTTGTCATTAATTACCAAAACCACACATAGGGACAATGTACCCTTACAGCATAGCACAAGGCTAGCTCAATATCAGAGTTCACAACGAACCATAACAGCATGGAGTCCTTCATCTTCATGTGCCACAGGCGAGCATGTCGAGTATAGACTCGTAACCCTAACCATCGAACCTCACTCGTTCATCGGAAAATCTGCAACATAAAACGTTGCAGCCACAGAGGGTCAATACATTTGGAATTGTATTGGCAAATGTCACTTTTGGTGGATATATAAATGGCGCCTAACAACTACGTGCTCATTTGGCAAGTGGAGTTTCGGCTCTTTGGCGGAAAGCAATAGTTTCCCTATCTTTTATAAATAATTTTATTCTTTAAAAATCATCATCTAGGAATATATTAGCATAACCCATGTCGTTGCAAGACAGTTAGCTTCATATGCTCCTAAACATCTACGGACATGCTAGCATAGGCCCATGTAAACACAAGACAACCCAGCTTTGCATGCTCCTAAACCCATTGTTTGTCCCATCAAGTTTTATTAAGAAATTGGAATGATGAGATCCTCCAAACAGTTCCAGACTCTAGTTGCTCATAATGTCCATAACCGGGGACACGGCTAAGTACTTAGTTTGACACTCTCGAGAGGTTGTACACATTCCTCACATGACCTAGTCTGTTCTTCCTCCATGATGCGCAATTTGCTCAATGGACAGATGTCGACTAGGACAAGACCTTTCAGAAGCAATACCTCAACCACAATGGACGCGCTCCGTCCTACCAACACCTACCACCCTCTGTACATTGGGTCGAGTTCTCGCAACCTACTCAATCTAGCCAGAGCCCATATAGCATGTGGTTGTACTGGAAGCTACTAAAACAGGAACACCGGGCTAATCTCTTTGTTCCTGGGTGGCCAACCTCAAGTGTGATGCACACGGTGCTGCCATAGAAATGACCCCGGTGCAACCACTCAACATAAACCAAGCATTACCACTTCCACCCAGATGATTCATTATTTTAGGTTGTTTTATTACATAAAACCATACTTTCATAATACCACATATCACATCATGAAATCCCAACCACGCATCTACAATAGCAATGCTAAGCATACTACAATATAGTAGCGACAAAGAACAAGTGTTGAACATGTGGTTGTTCTAATAGGTGATCATAGCATAGCAATATATATATTTAAAACAATCCTACACATGAATAGCTACTGAAAATAACTACAAAGTGCATAGAAAAATAGTAGGACAAGACGGTGTGTGACACTTGCCTTTTTGGTAACTGAAGAATTCTGCACTTCTCTCAATCAAAACTCGTATCTCTCCGTACAACTATAACATAAAAGTAACAGAACATAAATACACATTCAAACAACAACAAAATCAAGCAAGGCAACAATTTAAAAAGATTTGTTATTCATTGTATTTTCGTTCTCATTAAATTCATTGTTAATTGGGAAATTGAAGGTATGGCAGAGGTATGGCTTGCAAGATGTGGTTTGAGAATTGAATGGTGAGCTCAAATACTTAGAAAGAAAAGTAGCATCAATAAACAATTGGAAAAGGAAGATTGGTTACAAAGGAATGAGCAAAATTGGATTGGTTCATGTGATAAGAATCACATAGATTCCACATGGCGAAAAATCAAATGCTATTAAGTTAAAGTGTGACAACAGTTATCACAATAGCTCAAGTTACACAAAGGCTTGGGTATGAACCCATGATATATTGAATTACTCAAATGACTCATTTGTAATTTGAATTGGTCAACTTAAGTCTTTAGGAATCAATAGCATGAGGTTGGATAGTCATGAAAGATAGGAAAAAGGTGATTCAACAATATGAATGGATATAAATGTATGATCACATGTGCATTGGTGTAGAGTATCTCAACACAATATTTTCACATGGCAAAGTAATAATCATATGATATCCAATTAGCTCAAATATAATTTGAATAATGGGATCTAGGCCAAAATGATTTGGATTGATATGATTCATGGGACATGATGATAATATCTTAAATGATTTGGATGCATATGTATGACAATTAGTGTCATTTCCGTAAAAAGAAATCTTGTCCAAATTAATTAAGGAATCACATCTATCATGAGAATACTCAATCCTCATATGTAAATTTCAATATTTAAAAACTTATCTAAAAGTCAAGTTTTATTTCATATTTATGTTATACACATTTTTATGAGTGCAGGGGTATCTTATTTGCTACTTTTCAACTTGTATTTGATTTCATATGATTTTTAGAAGATTAGATATTTTTCCCGACAGGATAATGATGTCTAAAAATCTGTCAGAAAAAGTTATTCAGATGAAAATATTTTCTACACGAAAGTTGTAGATAAATCAATTACAAACTTATCGCAAGAAGAATTATCTAAAATAGAGCTATATATGAAAAGATATGCAATTTTAAAGTTAGGTTTCAGCTAGCTCGAACGGATCGATCGATCGTAACGACGTGCCTGTGATTCCAGTTTCAGTTCGCTCACGTGGGCCCTTAGATTTGGATCTAACAGTCTAAAATCGAACTGTTCTGATTTAGTCTAAACTGTACTCTGTACGTTCATGGACGAGGTACCGGTGAGGCGGTGACTTACAGTACTAAGCACGACGGTGGCGGTTCGGTCTTCTGGCGATCTTCCGGCTGGGCGAAGTGGAAGATGGCATGCAGCGTTCTTGATGTCTCCCGGTACGGCGAGGTGGCGGGCACGGAGATGTGCTCGGAGTCGTCTAGTTCTTCTTCTACAGGTGGTGATGGGCGGCTTGGGAGGTGGTCACAGAAGTGTCGTCGACGACAACGTTTACTCCCTTGAACAACAGTGGTGGAGGGCTGAACGCTCTCAGCTCCAGCGAAACTCCGGCGACGGATGCGGCTCACGCCGGTGCTCTGCGCGAGATGGTAAATAATCAAAACGACGATGTGAATTTAGGGGAAAAGATCAGACGAACAAGGAAGGGCTTGGGGAGAAGAGGTGCGGTAGGAGACGGCGGTCACAACAGCGGTCTTCGCGTCCACTTTCTCCTCCCCGAGCGGCTGCTGCGTGCGGATGGAGCAGCTCGGGTGGTGATGATTGATGAACTCCGGCGACGTTTTCTGGCGTTGTGCTCTGCAGATGGGTAAAAGGATGAGAGCGAGGTGGTAGATCAAGGGAAAGATATTGGCGCGGGCGAGAGGGTCACAGGAGGTCTGAGACGACGGCGACATCAACCTTCGAAGCTCAGTGACGGCGGCGGCGACGCGAACTCCGGCGAGAAATTTCGGCAGCCTGGGCACCAAAATTAGGGTTTTTAGGGGCAAAATACAGAGAAGATTGTGAGGTATTTATAGGAGGGTTTTCGTGGCAGAGGAGCACGAATCGAACGGAATCGGCAAAGAAAACGGGAGATTTTCGGCTCTCGTTCATACGCGTACGTGAGATGAACTCTGGCTAGAGGTTAAAGATAGCTGCGGGGCCCACGTCAGGGAAAGAAGGAAAGAAAGAGGAAATAAAGGAAAAGGGGCAACGTGGGCTGATGGTTGGCCTGCACCTGCGCTGCGTACCAGACTTGCCGCGCGGTCGCGCGCGCGTATGAGGACCGATTGAGCTGCTGCTCTTTTCTTTTTTTTCCTTTTTACTTATTCCTTTTTCTGATTTAGTTTTAGGCATCTAAATTGACTCAAAAAAATTTATGAAAAGATCGAAAAAAAACATAGTACTGTATCTGGGCATCATGTTGCACTATGCCAATCAAAATAAAATACACGGATACATTTTTATGGATTTGGCCTAATAGCATATTTAGGAAAACTAGAAACATACTTTGGATTTTATGAAATCAGGTACTTAAAATATTTCCTGAAACTAGAAGCTTTCGCAAGTTTTTTTTCAACATGGATTTTGATACTAAAGTCGAAACGACTCAGTTAACTTTATAAAACTAATTTTGGTCAAAAACCAAATTACAAAAATGTTATTATGCATGTAATGCTTTATATGACTATTTGGGCATTGATATTCCAAAATAGGATTTGGGGCTTTTGTCTTAACTAAAATTTTATATGATTTCAAAACCATAAAATAGAAATAGATTTGCTTTGGCAATACTTGAAAACCAATCTTTGTGAAAATTTATTTTGGGAAAAGCTTTTAAATAAAACTCAAAAAGTTTTAATTCCTTGTGAAATTTCAACAAAGACAAACAGTTTAATCAACTTATTTAGTAATTAAACATTTCAAATTTTTGGGATGTTACATGGCCCTTTTTGTCAATTCACTGAGTAGGGTGGTTCTTTATGCCAAAAATTCCTTTAGGCAGTACCACCACCGTCCTATCCTACAGAGCCGCATCCCGTGACTGAGACTCATCAGAGAAATTGGTGAAGTCCTAACCTGTGGGATACAGCAAACTGCCTAGTGCTACGTCGGTGGTCGCGATCCAGTGATGGTGTGCATCCCAGTGCCTCCATTTCCTATGTATACCTATGGATGTCATATATGTGCGCAATTTCGAAGTGTCATTGTTGCCATGCATGAGGACCGTACAAGTAAGACAAAGTTGCGGCTTATTTTTTTTTTTTTGCGGATAAAACTAGATCTTATTAAGTAGTTGGGGCTACAATCAGCTCGGGTTCCATTTCCTGAAGAAGACATTCAGGTCCTGACCCGAACCATACAAGACTCTTACGCTCTGTCCTTGCATAATTTGCAAGACAATGACCTGCCCTAACCTGTTGACGATCTACTTTTACAAAGGAGCAAATTCTATCTTGCCTTAATAATTCCTTAATCTCAGAAATAATATGCATGTAGATGGACCGGTCATGTGCTGTTTCACGAACGGCTGCAACCAAAAGGGAACAGTCCGTCTCAACTAGAATAGGTAGCTGGCTTTGTTGAATAGCAAGATGAAGACCTTCTAAGCAAGCTGATAATTCTGCCTCCATAGCTTCAACACATGATGGTAGAAAATGACACGCTGAAAATATAATGCATCCAACTTCATCCCGAAGGACCATACCCGAACCTCCATTGCCATCTACTTCCTTGAAGGATCCATCAATAGTGAGTGTGACCCAGCCAGCCGGCGGCCGGCGCCAGGATTTATCAGGCGGTAATTTAGCTTGACTTGCAGCTGGTACAACTGAAGCATCAATCATTGGTTGCTTCCCGTGTAGGATCTGATCTGTTGGGGTCGTTTTAATATTCTGCAATAGCTTTAGATAACCACAAAGGAAACTCACCGATCCCTCTACTGTAGGAAGAGGCTTATCATGAGTAGCCTCGTTTCTAGCATGCCAAACCCTCCAGGTAAGTTGCGGCTTATTGAAAGGGAAATTGTTTGCAACTCCATATATATGATGGATCTTCAAGTCATATTGTCCTGCCACCATGTCGTGCCATCCTACAAATTATTTACGGGATGAAGGTGGGGGCAACCTACCCAACAACTAGTACTTTATGTTCAAGTACTCTGATACATCAACACACTCACGTGGCTCCTTCGACGACCACTACTATGGTTGGTAGGATTATTGGAGTGATCAAATTTGCTCTCCAAGCCTAGGAGAGCAGAGGGGACAGAGCGGTGAGCCGATGCGCTGACCTGGAAGCCTGATAAGACCACGCACGGCAGAAGTTAGGGATCGAGCTCTTGCATTGCGAGTTGAACCCAAGAGAGGGTGGGGAGTTCATTGCTATTGCCCATAGTCTTTTGGGCCTCTTCTCTGGATTAATTTAATTTACCTTTGCGGCACAATGTTGAAGCCTCTCACTCATTTGCAACAAACTAACTAATTCGCAACAAACTAACTATAGAATAAAAGCTGATTAGCAATCCGGTTGATATTTTCTTTCAAACGTCAATCCATATGCTACTGGACGAGGCCCTGGGCGAGATCAGGCGGCTGCATGCAAAGCGCTAGAGCTTTAGTCAACGATTTCCAGGCTAGGTGTTGTATCGAACTACTATTTATATATGCTTTCGTCTGCACCGAACTTGTACTTCAGTTTTTTTTTGAACTGGAACTTTTACTTCAGTTGTGTGCGTGTGTTTTGTGTTTTAAGAAAATCTCCGTTCTAGAATATATATCTTTTTAGAAAACTAAACTGGCTATTTTAAAAGGCTTTTATTTTAAAATGGAGGTAATATATCAGATCATCTCAAAGATCATGTGGTGTCCCACTCTTGTAATTAAAGGGCTTCGAGGAACGGCTATGGAGATTGCGGCGGGGGCAAGGGAGTAGCTGGACCTGAACGACGCGGCGAAGAGAGATCCGATGAATGGCCGGACCTGAACGTGTGAGCTTTCACGGCGATGCAGACCGCCTCCCGGCGTTGGCCGGGGGGGTGGACAGACAGAGGAGTGGCGGGACGAAAGGAGGGACAGTTTCGAGAGGAGTAGTAGGTAGACGACCTGCATGCCAGGGAGTAGCAGTGTGGGATGCTATTTCTCTCCGGTGGCAGGCAACGGAGGGGGAATTTTTGTAATCTAGGCCAACTTCTAGGGGCAGTGTTGAGTTGAAATTTCCCAACAATTGCTGTCCTCGAGTTCGGTTCAAATTTCCTGTCCAATTCAAGAAAAAGTATTTGTTATACTGGCCCATCGTTCCATCCGTCACAGAACATCACTTGCTTCCTGGTCATCAACCTTGGATCATTCAGCAGCGCGAGAGACGCTCTACAATATGCACTAGTTGGTTTCCTCTACTGATCCTTACTAAGCAAATTGGGCGAATTCCTGTCATGCGAGATGCAATCGCCATGGAGGACGTGCTAGGCACCTCACGTCTACCCCGTGACCATGTGTTTCCCGGTGCCTCCTTTTCCCATAAATTCAGCCAAGAGAAAACAAGTTCCATCGATAGAATGTTCTCCATAAGGAAAGAAATATCGGTCATGTTCTCGTCCACTAAGGACCAAAATAAATAGTGTGCATAACGTTGACAAAATAAAGAATGTACTGGATATATAACATTGAGTTTCTATGAGTTATGTGGTTGAAAAATATTTATTCCATATTTAACCTATTAATACAGAGCCATGTTCATAAAAGTGGCACCAATAGGATGATCTCTGAACACAAATAGTGTGGTGAAGTTTTGGTCCCGCTCTAATTCTTCATCAAGATGAGTTTCACTATTTTACCGAGGAGTGGGACAAAGTTTTCCATCCTTCATGTAGTCTGCCGTAGCAATTTTGATTGATATGAATCCCTTCGGCTAGATGCTAAGACAAATAGGATAGTGTTCTCTATTAATTATTCTCATTTATAACTTTTCTTGACACCATACACAGTTAGATCTCGAAAAGGTAGACGAGAGAAAATTCTGCTTACAAATGTTCAGCAATTAACGCGTAGGTCCCTGGAGCATGACTACTGAAAGTAGTATAGCCCAGCATAGGACCACCATGGCCATGCACAACCCGGTCACCACGACACCTTGATCAGGTTACCCCTCCCCCTTACAATATTTTGTCTAGACAATTAGTTTTGTCTATTTTTTAGCTACTCATGGTGTATTTATATATTGAAACCATGTTACGTGTGTTCTACTCCAACATCTAAACGTCCGTGTAATCCAAGTCCAAGGGTAGCTCCATGCACATATGCTACACTATCAGACCTTATAAATGTATGTACTTTTTGATAGAAAAGCATGGTCGGTAGACATTTACCGTGCATAGACACCACATGTTGTTTTAGTGCACACATATTACTCTACAAATTATTTTGATAAGATGATTTTTCCTTTTTTTGGTAAAAATATGGTATATTATTGACTTAGTGTGCATGATGGTCAACATAGCGGTGCGCTACCCCAGAAGCCTGATCAGACCAACATGCTAAAATGCAAGGTAGATCGATGTAGACGAATTGATGCATTGCTTCTTTTGTAGTTCTACATTTAAGGGCTTTGAGGAATGACTTGACAGATGGAGGAAACACCGAAGGTGTGGCTAGACACATGAACTGGCAAATACGATTCCACGACTGGACCTAGATGCGCGAGCTTTCCTGGCTAGTCAGGCCAACTTTGGACATTGGTCGTGGTGGAAGATAGACACATGAGGAGCGTCCCGCACGGATGAGTAGAGGGGCGATTACATGTAGTTTTGGGAAGGTGCAACAAGGTATTTACATCTCTCTCCAATGTGAGGCGTCAGAGGAGGTCGAAATGGCCATGTATTTACTCTGTGCAGGGTTGCGAGACAGCGCTGTACATGAATGAGAGCAAAGACAGAAAGAGGCAATTCATTTCTAATTCAGGCTAACTTACAGTACCTAACCGATTTAGATATCATACAGCTACATCCTTTTGGACTCTACGGTCACGAAGCTGAAAAGGTTAAGAAAATCAGATTCATGCTAATCCTTTACTATTTTAGCTGGCACATCAATACAGCCTCGTCATAGAACATATTTTAACACATGGAGACATATAATTTATCCATCAACTCCGTTTGCCTCTCTGGGTTGATCAACTCTCACACCTTCTGCGGTACCTCCATCACCGTATGCTACATGTCCAGTTCATGCGGCCGAGCCTTACTCAAAAGAAGGGGTGAATGCCTAGCATCCAGGATGCAACTACTGCCGAGTGCTACGTGGTAGTAGGCCATCATGTGGTGGTATGCTTCCCGGTGCCTCCATTTCCTAAAATACTTATGGATGTTGTTCATGTGTGCAGTTTTCACGATTTCACGATTGTTTACGCCATGCATGGGGAACTCGTGAGTAGTTGATGGGGTGTGAAAAGGGAAGTTGTTTGTGACTCCATATGCAAAGCGGAGTGATTTATAATATGGATCTTTGCCAATCATTCTCATTATTGTCCTTCCATAGTGTTCTATCGCCATAGAAATAATTTACGACATGTGTGGGTAGGAACCATCCACCAACTAGTATATGATGTGGCCAAGTACTATGATGATAAAATAGATGCACATGACTCCCCGGCCGGGACCCAATACACGCAATTAGAACTAGTTAAGAGAATTTTTATTTTAAAATTTCAACTTTTTCCCATACCGATATATGGCCAAATATTACAATACATACATATGAAAAGTTGTGTTACTTCCTTTATCTGCTACTAGTAAAGGTGCATGTGCCATGCACGTATTATAATCTACGTTAATATAAAAAATTCTTTTGAATTTTATTTCTCTTTGATTGAGTTTTGTTAGAAGAGAAATGTTAAATGTGTCTCAAGCCCAACCATATGCACATACTTGTCTTCACATAAAATTCATGATCATATAAACATGTCTATTACAATTAATTATAAAAATACATAAACAACAATTAAGCATCATTGTATATAATATATTTATTTATGCACTGAGTTTTTCGATAATGAAAATATATTAATATCAGAAGATACCAAATACAGCCAGCCTCTGCAACAACGCAATACCCTAATGGCAGTACGGATGCACATAGCCAAAAAAGAGAAAAAGAAACTAAGAAATAAAAATCTCGCTACAGTATTTCAGCCCTATCAATAACAATGCAACCACCACCAAGACAACACCTAAACTTTAGTCTCTCCAAAAACGACGCCTCCAAGAAGGGAACAGTGCAAAAGCGTCATTGTCGTCCGATCAAAGATCTTAGGTTTCCACCCTGAAGATAGTCCTGCTTCCAAAACAATTTTTCAACAAGTTCATTGCTAGATACACCAATTAAGGCCAGACCTTAGATTTTCACCCTGAAAGGTAAGATTCTGACCTTCACCTGTGCTGTCGTCCCTACTTTCATACTGCTGCTACGAATGCCGGGCCACCAAGCAAATTACACAACAGCGCAAAGAATTAAACCTAATAAACCAATTATTATGTCCATGCGGTGAACTGAAATGTCTCTACCAAGCTAGATGTGTGGCAAGCTAGCATCAAGACAGCCATATTAAAGCAAATAACATCCATCTTTAATATGTTAATTATTTTCTAAAATTTAGACTAATATATAAGGATTGGAACTTCTCACCCATTTGCTCATGTGAAATTAGAATTCTTTCAATTACAATGGTGTTAGAGCAATTTATTAGAAGACTTCAAATATCCCCATGAAGTATTTCATGAAATTTAACATCCACAGATCCACAGACCACATGATGACCTACATGATTATGGATTTTGATAAGTACGTCTCTTAAAGTGTGGCCACGCCCACGTCGCATGTTTCAAGTCGGTTACATATAGACCAAGTTTCGGGAGCGACCCGAACCGACTAACTGCGATGCATCTATCTAGGACTCTATTCGTTTTCCTAAACTGTAGAAAAGGGAAGTGTTGAATCGAGTCGAGTCGAGTCAAACGAGCGAGGAGGAGGAGCGCGCGTGTACCACTCCTCTTCTCACTCACTTACTAGTGGTGGAACAATCCACCTTATAAGTGGGTCTAACTTCCTCCCAAATTTACATGTGAGACTAAACTTCCCACCTCTTGCCACTCCCTAGTTAGCTTCCACCAACTTGGGCTCAAACTCACATGGGCTGCCCGCTGCCGTTATGTGGGTTTTGAGATTTATAGGGAAATTTGAAATCTAATATGGGCCACTATATGTGGGACCAATATTTCAACAATCCCCCACCAGATCTCAAATGTCTATTTAGATATTTATCAATACTCGTTGCTTGTTTTATATACCAGTGTTTCAGCAGATACAGTTAAGGTGATCTTCCTCTAGAATCGTAAGCTACATCCATTCACACTTGAACAATGGACTAAGCCTTGAATTGCAAGTTTTGCGTGAACAGGTTTCAGTCAAAGTCATAATCAGTACATGGCTTCTTGAAGCCTACCCCACGGGTGAAGCATATGCGTCATACTTCGTGGTCTCTTCATGAGTTTACTAAAGATCACACAAATCTCATGGATTACGACATTTAACAATCGAACTCATATAAGTATTGATGTATGTAAAATGCATACATGAACTCTAAGTCTTATCAGTAATTTGAACAGAAAGATTAGCCCTACCCTGCGCCGAGCTCCTCCTCTGTCGGACCACCACCCCCTGTCAGCCATCCCTCTAAGTCTAAAGTCCCCCTACTCCTTCTCCAGAGTCGACGACCGCACCCCCTCCCCTCCCCCAAGGATTTGGGAGCTAGCCATTTTCGTCGCTAGATACGCGCTCCCACCTACTCCCTGAAAGACTTGGGGGCTAGCCATGAGATATGTTTTAGAGCAGAGACGGGGAAAATCGAGAAAAGAAGGAGCCATGGTGGGTGGTTGGAAGAGATAAGGTGTGGTGGGGCCCACCCTAGATTCTGGGCACCTTGATTTCAAGGGTCTGAGGCAGCCACCCTGCTC
The DNA here is from genome assembly GCF_022539505.1 of Lolium rigidum. Lineage (NCBI taxonomy): Eukaryota > Viridiplantae > Streptophyta > Magnoliopsida > Poales > Poaceae > Lolium > Lolium rigidum. The sequence goes on from NC_061513.1 coordinate 291,880,887, forward strand.
GACGTATCCACTCCACGGCCAGGGAACAAAAAACTGATATGGAGTGTAATTCTCCACAATTCATACGACAGTTGTTTGAATCAAGTAGCCCTCTTAGTCGAAACCATTGTACAAATTATCTTTGTTATATTGTGATCCAAATTCCAAGAAGAGGCTAACTTCTGACGAGCGGAGCGAGGCCCGTACGGATCGTTGCCACCGTCTATATATTTTCCCTGTAAGCCGCCGCTAGGGTTTATCGCATCATTGTACACCCACGGCGTTTGTAAACACCACCGAAATAGTGAAGTTTTGCTGGCTGGCGCCCGTGGTTTTTCCCTTGTGTGTTGCAAGGGTTTTCCACGTTAAAATCTCGTGTCCCCTGCAGTGTTTTATTTTTCGTTCTTCGTTTATTGTGCATCTCGATTATAACAATCTTATTTACGGCAATGTTAACATATCACCACATCTTGGCCGCATGATTTTCTATTTCCAGCTTCTTAATTAGTATGTCACGCCACAAAAATGCTTTCCGTACTACTGCCTCCGTCTAGAAATAAATATCTTGCCTCCGTCTAGAAATAAATATCTCAACTATTTTCTAGATCTAAATGTATCTACAACTAAAATATGTCTAGATACATCCAAATCCATGCAAAACTAAGATGCTATTTTGAACGGAGGTGTTACATCCTTGCAAAACCAAACAATTTTAATTTAAACATTTTTTCTATGACAGATAAAATTCTCCATGTTTTTCATCTCTCTCGCTCATTCTAAACACTTTCAAGAAAAATACTAATAGCATGTTCCACATGGTAATAAATGCAAATATGCTCCACACCGTTTATTTAGAATCGTCCAAATTCTATAAAATGCCAATGTTAAGTTCAACTCGTTATTGCCCCCCTTTCTATAACCGAACTCGTTACATCCAAATTTTCCCAATGTCATGGCTCCATATGGGCAAACAAATAGAACTGCCAATTTCTCCCTAATGACTTCCTTGTTAAGTTCAATCGATATTTGTCAATTTTTTTTCCATTCCCTTCATGCCTTCATTCTATGGATGCAAGGAAGACGAAATATATAACCCCGGCCCCAAGAAAGAAAGAATGGAGATGCCAAAGCATCTAAATAGAATTGCACAAGAAAAATGACCATCATCAACAGCTCAAACATATAAAAGAAAAATATATAAACGTGCGGAGGCGGAGCAGGCTACGCGCCCGTCGCCGCTTCCAACTCCGAGCACGCCCCGCGACCCAACCCTAGCCGCCGCAATCCCCGCTCCCTCCCGATGCAGACGGAGGCGCGGGTGGGCGGCGTGGTCGTCGACGGCGGCCGGGCTGCCGTGGCGGCGGCCCGCCGCCCGGAGCAGCAGCAGCAGCGCCACATCGGCACGGCGGCGCACCTGGCGGCCGGCGGGCTCGCCGGCGTCGTCAGCAAGACCTGCACCGCGCCCCTCGCCCGCCTCACCATCCTCTTCCAGGTACACACGCTCTCCGCCGCCCACCCGCGCTCAGGGGAGGGCGATATTCTGCCGTCGCACCTGCGAATTTGTAGTCTGAGTCGGGTCTTCAGAGCACACGGAACACTGACGGGGATTAGTTGCGGAATTTCTCCCCTATCTGTTGGAATCCACTCGATTCTGTGACGCTTTGGTCGGCGCTTAGGAGAGGATTTTGGCCCCGGACGAATGGAGTCCCCTGTTAAATGTACTAGTGAGGATTTGGGAGCTGCAGAAGCATGGGATAAACCTTGGGGCGTAGCAGTTAATGTGGCTATGTGAGCATGGAGGAAGAATGTGCTTCTTCAGTCTTCAAAGAGAACTGGATGCTGATAATAACATTATAGATTCCTCAACTTAGCTCGTTCTATACGACGCATAGATCATTTCCTTGCCTCGACTGGTTGTCCTAAACTATCTATCACCGCTTGACAATAAGGAACTATATCATTGTTGTTATTTTTTACCGATACTCTGCACATCTGGTCCCTAGTTGCTCCCTTCCGTTGAGTTTTACGGGGTGTAGTTTGACCGTCTGAAGTTAAACCTTGGCTGTAAATCTCTTGTGCAATACACTATCCATGATTGCACAATTGCATGGAGTTGTTTTTAAATGCGAACCTAACAGTGTCATATTGTGTCAGATAACCCACATATGAACGAGTACCATCGACGCCTAATTAAGACATACGATATGTATTTGTTGAATTATGCGTAGAAGATAGATTTCACCAGAGAGAAAGGATGCCCCCCACCCTATTAAATTTGTTGGATTCTTTCTGCCCTGTTACCTAGTGAGGAAGCAGGGACTGAAAGAGCATGGGTTAAACCTTGGGGGTGTAGCAATTAATGAAGTTGTGTGAGCATGAATGGAGATTTTCTTCTTTCATGGGGTTTCTGGCATGCTCGGTGTGCATTTTAGTTTTCAACATTGAGGCTCTTTAAACTAATTAAATGATGGGAGGCATTTTAGTACCATAATAGATTCACATTTCTGTTCTACTTACTGCTTTTCTGCTCGACTTAGTTCTGTATGGAATGTATAAAATAAATTCGTGCCTCACCTTAACTGGTTGTCTGGAACTGTATACCCCAGTTAACTCCCTTCGTTGAGTTTCTTATGGTGTAGTTTGACCATCCTAAATTAAACCTTGTTTCTAGTTATGCAATCACAATTGCGTCAAAATGTTACTGAATACTGAACCTAACAGTGTTGAATTTGTGTCACTTAACCACACATTGATGATAAAATCTGTTATACGAGCTTGTGACATACTGATCCGACAGGTGGCAGGTATGCATTCAGATGCTGCAGCTCTGAGGAAGTGTAGTATATGGCACGAGGCTTCACGGATTGTTCGAGAAGAAGGCTTCGGGGCATTTTGGAAAGGCAACCTAGTGACAATTGTACATCGGTTACCTTATTCTGCCATGAGCTTCTACTCATACGAGCGATACAAAAAGGTCAGCTCTAAGTCTCAGTATGTGAACATGTAAGATCAGTTGTGACTTTGAATATTGTTGTAGTTATGGTTTTAAATATCATTGCAGTTCCTCAGAATGGTGCCTGGCCTAGACGACCCAAATTATGCTGGTGTTGTGAATCTGCTTGGTGGTGGTTTGGCAGGAGTCACAGCGGCATCTGTAACTTACCCTTTGGATGTTGTTCGAACTCGTTTGGCAACACAGGTAATGTTTTTCTTCCTTTTGTGAATAACAGTCAAACAATCGGTCAATTTAACTTCCATTTAGAACTTATAAACATCCTTTTGTTTCAATTTCACGCAATGCAACTTTACAGTCCAAAGGAACATGCTATTATAAGCTAATTAAGTTCATGTTTAAATTCCTGCAGAAAACCACTAGGTATTACAAGGGCATATTTCACACATTGTCTACAATTTGTAAAGAAGAGACGGGCAGAGGATTGTATAAAGGTCTTGGTGCCACGTTATTGGTAAGCCGTACACTTCTACTGAGATTTGTTTTTAAGTTGGGTTGCCAGTAACTTTTACGAGTTACAGGGAGTTGGACCTGGTATAGCAATCAGCTTCTATGTATATGAATCCCTGAGGTCTCATTGGCAAATGGAAAGGTGAGCATTATTTTGCCATGTTGGCTATTATCAATTTTTTTTTTGGATTCCATCTCTGTTTTTTTCTGATCCCATATGTGCACCAGGCCGAATGATTCCAACGCTATTGTGAGCTTGTTTTCTGGGAGTCTATCTGGTATTGCAGCATCGACAGGTAAGTGGTCTTTGGTACTTAATTACCTGAATCGTTGTTTAGCTTACATGACTCATTTGCATTGCTACTAAATTCATCTCGGGTGACAAACTCTATTCAATATTGCAGCCACATTTCCCCTTGACCTTGTAAAGCGGCGGATGCAACTCCACGGTGCTGCTGGGGCAGCGCCTATTGACAAATCGAGCATAGCTGGAACCATCCGCCAAATCCTGCAGAAGGAAGGCCCTCGTGGCTTCTACCGAGGCATTGTCCCGGAGTACCTGAAGGTTGTTCCTAGCGTCGGGATAGCCTTCATGACCTACGAGGTGCTTAAGAGCCTGCTCTCCAGCATTGGCGAGGATGACGAGAACTAATATAGCAAACTTGGTTAAACTCGAGTTAGCTCACATTTTTGCCTTGCCGCCTTAGTTTACTGCAAGAAGACTACACACTGTATGAGAGTGATTACAGCGCATGCCTTTGCCGGGCAGTTTTGTAGGTGTTGGTAGGATAAAGCCTTTACCTGAGAAAGACCATGTTGTACCATAGGCTATAGAGCATACGGATGGATCTGTTTTCCTCTGAGCATATTATGCTCTGATTCGTAGTGAAATGTAATGCCCTTCCCAAGGAGAAACCTCCCAAGGTGTAACAAATTTGTGTATTTATTACTGCCGGTTTCATGTTTACACCAAGATGGCTACAGTGGATATTGAAAATTGTCAACTTGCAGCAGGCATTTTCCTACATTCTTGTTCATTAGCATAACGATGCAGATGTAGAAACAAGATACCAAATGGGGCTATATATTTATCAAATCTGATTAGCAAAACTCAAAAACAATATTCTTCAAACTTGCTGAAGAACTGAGATTTCATTGGCACAAACATGCAGATGTAGGAATTGAGTGTGGTTTAGGGGGATGGCTTGCCGGGGGTGGTGGTCCGGCGGAGGAGGAGCTCGGGGCAGGGTAAGGCGGCGATGCGTCACGATAGCGTGCCATCCCTGGCCACAGGTGGCGGAGGCAGGTGGTTAGGCCTGCGTCGGAGGTCAGTTCACCAGACTTGAAGAAGAAGAGGTGGCGGCGACGTCGTTGTTTTCCTGTCCGAAAGTGACCGCCCAAAAAAAAAAAACACAAACGGTGGCATCTTTTGCGGTGTCCACACTTCGTAGCTGTGGAACATCCGGCTATAGTAGTCTTCGCGCGATACCAATCGTATTGAGCTTTGCATGGTTACCACCGTTGGCATGCAACGAGCAAATTTGGTTAAACGGGCTGAAAATCAATGCGCCATGGGCAGCTTTAGGTCACGAGACGTGCGCAGAGTTTAAGAAAATGCACACACATTGTACATTACTATTACAATATTGTTTGTTCAAAACAAAAGTACCATTACAATATTTTACACATATGCATGTCGCTAGGAAGCATTTACACACTACACGGTCTTGTCTTAACACACTCCCAGACGAGATGCCGGGCAAGTTTGATTATCAGGTCTCGCACAACTGAAAAACTCCTCCAGGCAAATCGGTAAGGATGATTTACATACTCCTGCCAACACAGTGGACACGCAAACCTTTGCTACTTGCATTCAAGAACACATCAGGTCTCTGGCAATACTTTGGTCCAGCTCAGAACATAGGACCTGACGAAACTGAACCTCAAATAGAGAGAAAGGAAAATGCGGAGCAAAGACACAACACAGCTCTGAGCCGAAAGAAGCATTTCCCGTGCACACTGTATAAGCATGCCTGATAACATTCCCAGACGAGATGATGATACGTTTGTGTATCTTTGTTTGAGCCCAGAGAGAAACATGGAATGGAATGGACAGATTGCTCATGTTATTAATCATCATAATATTGAAGCTTGGGTTGAAGGAAAGATTTGACACCTTCTTCCAGTTCCAATCGCTCCCAGGATTCAGTATCACCCATCTGTAGAACCTTCAGACTTTGTGGCAAGCTGGACATGTCAAAAGGAAGCTTCTTGAGCTCTGGACAATATCTAATCTGCAGCTCCTCTAGGGATGGGAATGTCACATCAGGATCAGCAATACTGACCAGCCTTATGCAGGACCGAACACAAAGGTGCTTGAGGCAAGGAAATGTCTGGGAACTCTCTTGTCCACTCCACACGTTGTCAACATGATTCCTTGAAAAAGCCTTCAGCATTCTGAAATTGGATCGTACAACAAATTTTTCAAGGCAAGGCAGATACATCGCCCAAGACAGGTGCTCTAGCTTGCTGCAACCTGACACTGTCAAACAAGTGAGCCTTGGAAATACAGATGTTGGAGATGTTCCCATCCATTTTACTGTTGTCAATGCTTCCAAACGAATCATGGTCAGGTTACTGAGAATACCAAAACTGTAGGATTGTTGTTCAGGCCTCTGTATTAATGTTATGTCTGTCACACACTGGTCGCCTATAATAGCCAGTCCATATAAGGTCGTTTGTGCGAAGTCCAATGATAAAATATCATAGAGGTGGATGAATTCCTTTTTTTGGGCAGATAGTTCCAGACTTAAGGACCGGATGGGTAGGTCAGCCGCATCATGAAGTGATGTCCATGCATCCGAAAGTTCTACCGATGTAACAACAACTTTCAAGTGATTTAGTGTGCCCAACTCTCTATATACATTAGATCTAATACAATCAGACACCCACCTAAGATCCACGTGTATTATTTCCAATGCTTCAAGTCTAGATATGACCTCCTTTGGTATTATTTTTATTTGACTGCCCTTCAGGTACAGGAACTTGAGCTTAATGAGGTTTCCAAAGCTGCGAGGTACTTCCTCTATACCCTGATTATGTGATAAATTGAGATGTATCAATTCTGCCAGGTGACATAAGCTTTCAGGTATCCCCTTGAGTTTATTATTGCTCAAGTCCAGATATGTCAGTTTAGAGCAATTCACAAGTACTCCACCTATTATTGTTTCATCCAACATATTGTCTTGAAGGCATAAGACCCTCAGTTTCAGCGGATCACCAACAGAAGGAAGTTTCTTCATCACGCTGAGCATTAATGAGATGTATTCTGCACTGCTCCAAGGGATGCTAAATTTTTCATCTGGGCCAACTCCTGCACGGACAAACCAGTTGCCATTGTTCTTACCGCAGCCACAAGAGATCCATAAAGACATATCACGAATCACATCATGTAGTTTGACCCAATCATTCGATTCTCCACAGCCCTCTAACAAACATGCACCTGTAAGGTCGCCCAAAAGACTATAAGCTTTTGTGTAGGGACTTTGTATATCCCCCACATCCACCAGACCTAAGCCAATCCAGCATTGGGCGAGTTCGTCCCTGTGAATCTCCATATCCTCTGGCCATAGTGCACAAGTCAAGAAACAGTTCCTCAGCCTCTCGCTTTTCAAGTTGTCATAGCTAAACATGATCTTTTTGAAAACTTCTTCCTCCATCTTCAGTGGGTCTTCATTTGTGTCAATGCAGCATGACTTTTTCATATGTTGGATGGCATAATCCCATTGATCCGGATGAAATTTCCCATACATTGCCCTTCCCACAGTTACCAAAGCTAAAGGCAAGCCCTTCATTTCAGTCACAAGTATTCTTGCACGATCTTTAATACCAGGAGAAGAAAGAGTTTGGTCTCCGACCTTCTCTCTGAATAGCTCCCATGCCTCATTCTCCTGCAGATATGGAACTTTAATCTGTTTTTTCACCTCCATCCCACCACAAACGGATGTAAATCTTGTCGTGAGCACAACTTTTCTCTTAAATTTGTTCAAAGGTTCAATTCCAAGGGGAAGTGGTATGCCAACTACTTCGAGATCAATTCTTTCCCAAAGGTCATCCAACAGTACAAGGAAGCTTTTATTCTCCAGGAAGCCACGGATCATGCCACTTTGGGTTCCCACATTACCATCCCCTTTTAGTTTTAGCTCGTCTAAAATTTGTGTTTGGACCTTTAACACTGAACACTCCTTGGAGGCTGTCACCCATATAACAGTCATCCTTCCTCTGAAAAAGCCCTGGATTTTTTTCAGAAGATGTGTTTTTCCCACTCCACCTGGACCCCATATTCCAATTGTTCCCAACGTGGGATCATCCTCAATGAGACGGAGAGTGTCTTCTATCTTTAAGGCATAAAAAACAGACATAGGTTAGTACTCAGAAAACGGGTTTATGACCAGCTATAGATTCCTAGAAAATTTGAGTTTTTACACAAATCAACACTTACCGAACGTGACCTAGAAAATTTACTTGCTGCATCATCTATAGCAACTTTCCAGGAACTTGCATCCGTTGTTCCACGCATTGACTTCCCATAACGTACCAGTTCCGATGGTAGGCCATTTATTGTCCGTACCAGATCAGTAGCATGTGGCCCGATGCTGGGATCAGAATAAAGATCCCCTTCGTAATTTATTGACTGTCTAAATAGCTCGCGTGCTTCCTCCTCTTGCAATATAGGCAGTTCAATATCTTTGTTCACACCCATCAGATTACCAACGGATCTGTATCCTGATAGTGACATGATTACCACTTTCCTCTTCTTCTCTCCAATGAATCCAAGAGGATATGGAATGCCAACCGCTCCAAGGTCTAGATTCTGACGGAGGTCATCCACAATCAGCAGGAAATTTTTGCCCTCAAGCTGTTCACGTATCCTGGTGGCTTGGGTTGCCTCATTGCCATCCTGCTTCATACCGAGCCTGCTTATGATTTCAGATTGAATATTTGTTACAGAGCAATCAATTGGGCTTGGAACAAAGATAACAAAATCGAAGAGACTTTGTTCAATAAATGAATTGTTGATATGTTTGAGGAGATTTGTGTTATCATCTTTGTCTGGACCCCACATTCCAACTATCCCCTCATTGGGATCATTGCTCACGATGAACTGGAGAGCAGACCGGAGAATAACCCATCTGCTTGGCGGTATTGGAGCAGGATCTACCTGCATACTCTTGACAGGACGTGGATCTGGCGAGCGTGTGATATTATTATCGCCTGGTGGATTGCTGGTGATCGATTTCACCTGTTTCTGCTGCTCATCTGCTCGCTTACTGATCTTATAGTTTTCCAAGAAATTTGGGGCGCAGCATCCCAAACATCGGTACCTCTGTTCGTACAGCAGGCGGTTTTCCTCTTCTTCAGATATAGCACTATTCGCCGATTCCAACCATAATCTTGCCTGTTCTGTTGGCACGGCTTCCAACCTATGCTCGTCGTCTCGAATCTTCTGTTGGACGCCTGCCACTTTTTCTTTCAAAACCACAGCTTCTCTCTTGTGGTCCATCACGTTTGTGCCAGTAGTGAAGCAATACAATGCATGTTTTGCAAAGAGATTATAGAATGGACCTATAACCGTGTTGATAGTAGCTCCGAACCAACCACCACAAGCCGCCATTGTTGGCACTTCACTTAATAGTAAGAGCCACTCCAAGTCAAGTGATACGGTTGGGAGATGGTGCAGCTGAATCTGGGGCCAGCCGAGAACCCAGCAGCAGCCCTTTGCTTCGTACGTGGTGGCTCTCCTCGGTCACATGCACCCTGCCAAGGTAAAAGCCGTCACTTTTAAACAGTCCACTCTGGTTTGGCATACGAGAAGTTGTAATTCGGAGAACACTAGTTCGGAATACACTACAACAGAGCTACTTGATTGTGACGAGAAAGTTGGGTACATCAGAGCGAAATCTTGCAGTAGCGGTGGTGAGCAGTTGAGGTACCTTGTGGGGAGGGGGAGTCGTCGTGGTCGAGCTCGAGGTCGCACTCCTGGGGGTGTGGTCTTGATGTCACCCGCCCGCTACGAACCAAATCACATTTGGACGCAGCGTCGGCGAGGGGAATTGACCGTGGCGAATGATCCGGAGCTGCGCCGGCGAGCGGTGAGGCGGCTGAATCCGGAGACCGGCTACAGGGGACAAGCCGCCCGTCGGAGAGGAGCAGAAACCAGCCGGTCGGTGAAGATCTCGCGATCTGTGGGGGCAGGGGATAGCCTCGCCGACACGCCTTGCAGCGAGCGTCGCCGTCGGCAGCCGCGGGAGAAAACTCGCTCAGCGCCGGCCCTCAGCAGCGGGTAGGAGCCGTCGGCGGCGAAATCGAGAGGAGATGGGCAGTGATAAAAAGTGACAGAAAGGGGAATGAAGCTTATCTCGTGGCAGCAGTGCGATGTGTGTCCGTTGATCAAGATTTTTCTTTTTCTGAACGAGGTCCGTAAATCAAGATGTGAGTGCCAATAATTTCTTTGCCCGCGAGACTGGGAATGCGAGTTTTTTTCTTTGCCTACGAGACACCTCTCCTTCGCGTTTTCTACTGTATATCACACTCCATCTATCAATCCTTTGTCCTCTTTTGCTATCCATGTACATGTCACACATGCTACTTATTTACTACACGTTGCATTTGACGTTCTACAAAACGCGAAAATGCTCCATTAATCAAGATGCTTACAAAGTTGTTTCAGTGAAAACCGATATATTTTGTGCCGTCTGTAAAAAGACAAATTTTGACGCTAAACTAGTCCATTTCACGAGACTTTTTTTTTGTCTTTTTTACACATGGCACAAAAATATCGGCTATATGTGAAACTTTACGTGCGCACGTAGAACATGTCTCTCTACATGTGAAATTTTTTTCCTAAATTTTTTAATTTTTTGAAATATGTCTTATACATACCAGGTGCATATGCACCTGGGATCAGTTTTGATTTTCCGCCGACAAAGGGCCAGCAGAGGCGTCCATACCGAGCTATGGAGAGCACGCCGGTGCCGGCGAAGCAGAGGAAGAGGATGACCCTGCTCGCGCTTCCCTACAACATCGTCGTCGTCGTCGTCACCGTTACCGTCACCGTCAGAGGAAAAGTATTTATAAAATATTTAATTCTTTGTAACTACCCCTTGGCCCTGATGAATCAAGACGTGAGAGCATCTCCAGTCGCGTCCCCCAAACCGTCCCCCAAACCACGCCGGATCGAGCGTTTGGGGGACGTGTTTTGTTCGTGCCGCGTTTGGGGGACGTCGCTCCCCAGCCGCGTCCCCCAAACGCCGCCCCCAAACATTTAAAATATTTTTTTTAACACATAAACCATTTATATCAAATGTAGCATATGAAAAAAAATATTTTCGAGGATTGTTTTCAAATTAAATTACAACAAACAATAAAACAAGTAATCAAATATAATAAAAAGGGCTAGATGATACATCAAGGTGCCACGGTATTTCCTTTGATCCTCCACAAATGCTCAACGAGATCAGCTTGAAGTTGCTCATGCACATTGCCTGTCACGGATCTCTGCGTGCATGGCGAGAAAATCGGCAAAATCTGCGAGGCAACTCATGATCAACCTCCGCGAGAGGGCCTTGACACTCATAGGGACCAACATGTGACCTAACATGATTCTTGCGGTCATCCTCGATGATCATGTTGTGCATGATCACACAAGCCTGCATCACCTCCCACATTTGGTCGTGAGACCAGCTTAGAAGCAGGTGCCGGACAATGGCAAATTGTGCTTGAAGCACACCAAATGCCCTCTCGACATCCTTCCTGCAAGCCTCCTGTCGTGTAGCAAAGTGAGAATTCTTCGGACTCGATGGATTCGAGATTGTTTTGACAAAAGTGGCCCATTTTGGATATATACCATCGGCTAGATAATAGCCTTTGGTATATTGGTGGCCATTGATCTCATAGTTGCATGGTGGAGCATGTCCTTCCACTAGTCTCGCTGAACACCGGAGACCGCTGCAACACGTTGATGTCATTGTGTGATCCCGCCATGCCAAAGAAAGAATGCCAAATCCACGAGTCATAATCTGCCACGGCTTCAAGCACCTCATCTGCAATATCCATGACGGCCTTTGTATATACCTTGCCAAGCAAACGGGCGGTTCTTCCATGCCCGGTGCATGCAATCGATGCTTCCAAGCATTCCGGGAAATCCTCGGCGGCATTTTGTGCCATGATCCTTGCGATCTCTTCCTCGGTTGGCCCTCTCAAGTAGTATTTGCCAAACTTTCCCACCACGGCTCGGCAAAACTTGTACATGCACTCAATGGCGGTAGACTCACTCATGCGAAGGTAGTCGTCCCGTGTATCGGTAGGTGCTCCGTATGCCGGCATCCTCATGGCGGCGGTGCACTTCGAATGGATGAGAACCCGAGAACGCCTACGGCGTCGACCTTGAGCTTGAAGTAGGGGTCGAACTCTCGAACGGCTGTGGAGGATATTCATGAACAGGCCCTTGCTCATCCGTACCGGCGCTGAAAATTGTCGGCATGTGTTGCCCCGTCGGCGAAGTAGTCGTTGTGCGGCATGGCATGCCCCTCCATCCTCTGCCGGGGCTTCGACTTCCTTCTTCCCGGCCTTGATCCTCCGCGGCGCGGCCTCTTCCTCTTCTCCGCCTCGGCGTCAAGCATGTCCTGGAGGGACGCGATGACCAGGCAAATGCTCCCGCGAGTCGTCGTCGAACGCTTGCTCGTCCTCCGGCGAGCGGGGCAACCATCTCATCGTCGGCTGTCCATGGCTAAAGCAAAATCAATGGTTAAAATTGCACCGAGGCGGACGACGCAACAAACGAGCGACCAATCGCGCCTACACGGCAAGTCGTCGAGCACCTTACGTGCGCGGAGGTGGGGCGGATTTGACGGCGCGTTACGGGAGGCGGCGGCGACGCGGCGGCGGCGGCACGACCGGCGGGAGCCCCGGCCGCGACAACGGTGCCGACTCCCGGCCACGGATCGGACGCCCAAACGGCCGGGAAATCCGGCGGCGGCGGTGGGGTGGGAGGCGCGGGAAGGAAGGAGCGACGAGAAAGAGGCGCGAACCAACGGTTTATGCAAATAGTCGCCGACATGTGGGAGCCCGCCTCGCTTTTCGTTGTGTCCGGCGTCCCCGGAGCGTCCACTGTGGGACGGGGACGGGCTCGGGCGCCGGACACCGTATGGGGCCGCGCCGGACAAAAATGGGCTTTGGGGGACGCGGCTGGAACGCTTTTTTTGTCCGGCGCGCCCCAAATCCCTTTGGGGGACGCTTTGGGGGACGCGAATGGAGATGCTCTGAGGGTACCTCAAATCTGAGCTGAAGGATACAAAGGGAAAGGGAGAATTCAGATTAGAGCAGACGCCGGGGAGGAAGAGAGAAGCTATTCATTTCATAACCTTTACAGTTGTCTGTTCTTGTCTTATACCCCCACACACACACACAACGCTCACAGGGTGGACCTCGTGTCACAGCAGTACAATACAAGCTACGCCTGCTTCCCTGTTCCCGTGTCGTGTACAACCGTAGTTTTTTTACATTCTTCTAGTTTGTGCTTATATTATTGTAAAAAATGTAACAACTACAGTAACCTGGCTACAAAGCTCTCATCGGTAACCTGGCTGGCGCCAGGAACCCAGAGGCGTCCTTTCTCTCCGGCCTCATGCACGTCTTTATGACCCACGACAGGCAATTGGGACTCGCGCTTCTCGAGCAGGCGACTATACGTTGAGTTATATGCGCGGTGTTGATCCTTTCTTTCACTCGTACATGCAACCTTCTTTATCTATCAATGCATCGAAACGCAAGATTTTTGCATTTTCGCGAAAAAAGACCTCGGAACTTATTGTGGGTCGGAGGTAGGGTGGCAAGCGGCGTCCGCACAAGTCCCGCAAAACCAGAATCACAGGCAAAAGATGGTACTAGATTTCAGCAAAATTAACAAAGGCCTAGAACAAAGTCCCATCCCGCATCCCGTCCCGCTTGCCACCCTAGTCGGAGAGGAGGGAGTACTAATATACCTGATGTGGTGGACAGAGCATATGCCGGAGAAGAGTAAGCCATGAGAAAGCAAAGCAAACAGGCTTATGCGTCAATTCTGCCAACAGGTTCAGCTAGCAGCTTATAGTCGTGTTATACCGGATGCAACTCAGTGTCGGGGTGAAAGCCCTATGTCTGATCTTTGTTCGTTGTACCTGCAATGCCGGCCTCCTAGTCATTTTCTTGTTGAAGGTATTGTGAAGATTGGTCCTTCTCTTGGGTGAAAAGCCAGGATCAAACCATGTTGGTTAGGGTGGACGATGGCAGTGTTTGTACTCTATCACCTTTTTGGAGAAGTCATTTTGAAGAATCTTGTTCGGAGTCTAGGTGTCGTCACCACTGGTGGTGAAGTGGTGCTCTTACCGTAGAAAGACTCATATTGCTTGGGGGAGGGATAACCACAGGCGTGCACAAGTAAGATGACAGTTGTCCCTAACTACGCGCACGGACTTGGTCCATGCCTTAGCAAAGAGCTCCGGTCCACGGGGGTGGTTGTGGACGATGTCGACACCCCCTGCAGCGATGCGTAGTCCACGACCAGCCTTTTGGGAAAGGAGGCAACTGCCACACCACTTTATGCAGGACATGTCAGAGCTTCTCTTGTCTTCTAGGATGTGTCACGCCTTGTGTCATCCTCCTCAGCTTCATCTCCACGCAGCTTGCCTTGTAGAGAGGCACCTGCGCAGCAACTCCTGGCGCATGCGCGCCCTTCTCGCGTAGGGGTGCCTCTGCGAGGGCTTCATGTCCTCCGAAAACGCTAAGTCTTGGTTCTCCGCCAGGGGTACCTCGCGGAGCTGTTGATCCTGGCGGAGAGGTCCGGTCCTCGCGGAGGGGTTAGTCCTTCACAAATTGTAGATGGGCCGCCGCACGGGCCCAGTAGCAGGTGGATCGTGGTACCCCCTGTGCCACTACACCGACAGTAGCCCCCGGGGCCTGGCCCGCTCGAGCCCAACAATGGAGGGACAGGGACCCAAAAGCTGCGGGCCCACACGGTGGCACGTGGTGGAGCGTGCAGTTGCTTGCACACGTCTTTAATCCTGGCCGTGAAGGCCGAGTGGCCGTTTATCATGCGCCGTCCAACGTGTCTCGAGAGTGGAGCCATCGCGTCCCATCCCAGCGCTCCAGAAACCGCTCCCGCACTTCATAAAGCATGCAGTGTGTGAAGTATGTCTTCTTCCTTGCCTTCTCCATTGTCACCGCCATTGCAGTTCCCCATTTCTTCAACTCCTTTCTGCCTCCCCCTTCGTCAACCTCCAACCCGCTAAGCCCATGGCGCCCAAGAGGGAACACGCGGAGGCTCCCACGTCTGGGTTCGCTACCGGTGCCGCCGGCTCCTTGGTGGCGCCTGTGAAGCAGGGGCATGGCCACCCCTGGAGGACCAAAAACAAAACCAAGATGGCGTCAACCACCCCAGCCGAGGAGGTCTCGGAGTCAAGCCGTCGGGAGCGCTCGCGCGGACCTAGCATGGCCCTCGCCACCGGTGGCCCCGCCCCTGAAGACAACGGTGCCCCGGTGAGGGAAGGAGCTGGTCTCACACTGGTGATGCCCGCCAGTGGCCCGGTGATGTGGGCATTACCCTTCGGGTAACCGACATTGGCCTACCTCCTCTGGCCCAACACGGGGCCCAACTAAAGCATCGACACCCCAGGTGGCCCAATACATCGGCTACGCGGTGGAACAAGGAAAGGATAGATTAATCTTGTTGTAACCTAGTAAAATCCGTGCAGGATTCTCGGGACCTGGCCTCCTAGGAGAGGGCCTGCCGGATTACTCTCTCATACATAGTTTTCATACAACCAGATCGTACACAAACCCTAGAACCTTGCCTCTCGGCGAGATGACCACCACGCAGACCTTCGGCTGCCCCATTGTAATCGATTTCATCTATAATCAAGATCAGACAGGCAGGACGTAAGGGTATTACCTCATCGAGGGCCCCGAAACTGGGTAAATCTTGCTCCCCGCTTGTCTGGTATCCGATGTCTCGTGCTAACTCGCAGGATTCCATTAACCCTAAGCCCATCGTGGTGGGCATTGCCGAGGAGCCACCTCGTCAATTGGCGCCGTATGTGGGAAACCTGCTCGTTCAAGGCACTTCATCGGCTGTTCCGATCGCGCCGGCTACACTTGCGTCGGCATCGTCTTCACCGATCCTGGAGGACTCGATCAGCTTCGGCTCCTTCGAATTCACCCCACACACTTTCACGTCGCGCTCGGCCTTTTCAGGTCTGCGCGGCGGGGTAGACCTGATGCTTGGGAGCATCCGCCTCAGCATCAGCTCTGGGGGCGTCCTTCGACTTCCCGATCCGATCCCACCGATGCATGTGGCGATCGCGAATACATCGGCTACATCCGTCGCTTCATCACCAACCGCAGCCGAAACATCGGCTGCAACTTCATCGGCAACATCTTCATCGGCTACTTCGGCAACACTGATCATATCGGCTTCTTCATCACCATCGGCATCGCCGTCGCGCGGAGCTAGGTCATCATCCATGATGTCCGTTGGATCTGACGATTCTGGGTCTTCGGATTTGACATTGTTCTACTGCATCGGCTGCGACGCCAGGCACGAACTCGGATCGGATGCTCCCCCCTTCGTGTGCGGCACCAAGTACTCTTCCGACGAGGAAAGCGTCGACAACCACGGTGACATCATCCGTCTGCCCGCTGCGCGGCTGGCCCGTTACCAGGTCTCCATCATCATCGATCCGGTGACTGGAGTCGAGACTCCCGCGGGTAGTAGTGCTTGGCGCGCCAACAACGATCGGCGGAGAAACGGTGAAGCCAGCTGTAGCGACACCAACACCACCATCTCGGTCTCCCAGTCGGAGTGGGACGCGGCGCAGAACGCCGTAGTCAACAACACTTGCCTCCCCCTAGGCGTGTCGCAGGGTACTCTCAACGCTTACCACGCCATCCTCGAGAAGAATCGCGTTCGGCTGGCTAAGGAGCAGGCAGAACTCGATCGACACCGTCGGGCAGCCGACCTGTCGAGTGAGCGTCGGGCGGAACTCTCCTCCCTCGGAAGCATCGGCTCCAAAAGCAACCAGCCCCGCAACAAGTATCACCCCGCGCATCCCGCGCCTCTCGAAGAGGGACGCGATCGAAATCACATCAAACCTTTCCAACTCCTTCATGACGATGGACACCGCGGGCATCCTTAGGCCCAAAACAGCAGAGGGGGCAACCGCACACCTCGCGGCGTAGCTGGTAAACAATCCCCCAGCACCCGGTGATCCAATGCTCCGCTTCATCGGGTCGCTTTGGAAAGTATCGGGATCATCGGCCAAGAGCTCACACCCAGAAAAGAGAAATCGTCCGCCCGAGCCGACAAATCTCCACGCCATGGAAGCGGCTCCTGACGACGATCTTCACGGTCTCCTGATAGATCTCCGCACCGGAGCGGCGGCTCCCAACGACGGTCGCCCGCCAAGGACACCCGCGACGATATCACGCAGAACAAGATTGACAAGGCCCGCCGCCGATGTGCCGCACATGTCGGCTTCGAGAGTGACGATTCCGGAGAATCCCAGGAGTACGACGGCGATCTCCGTGGTGCCGACTGCCTGAGCCATAGGATCCGGGAGGCGATGCCACCCAGGAAATTCAAACCGTTGCCTTCCGATGCTGTCAAGTACGACGGCCAGCAGGAGCCAAGAGCGTGGATAGAAGACTACCTGCAAACTTTAATTCTGCACAAGGGGAACCAAGTGGCGGCTATGCAGTGCGTGCAGCTATATCTCAAGGATTCGGCACGAGCATGGCTAAGGGGCTGCCACGCGGATCCATCAAGTCTTGGGACGACCTAGTCGACGCTTTCGTCAAGAATTTCCAGGCCACATACAAAAGGCCTGTGGGAATCGAAGAGTTACGACAGTGCAACCAGAAGCATAAGGAGCCGATGCGTTCGTACATCGGGCGCTTCACCAAACTCCTGAACACTGCCGAAGATGTCTCGGTCGATAGGGCAATCGATGCCTTCAGCGATGGCATCCGGCGGGAGTCCTACGTTGAAGAACTCGGTCGCCTGAAGCCGAAAACTATCACCAGGTTGATGGAAATTGCCAACAGCTGGGCCGGTGGCGAGGACTATGTGTGAAAACCTCGCCCGTGCAGCGACGACGAAGAAGACGATCGGAGGCACCTGAACGATTCGGGAAGCCGATGAGATCGCGGCAACGACCGCCGGAAGAAAAGGAGATACCGCGGTTACAAGGCGGCCAATGATACCAACATGGTCGCAGCTGGTTACACCGATCGGCGCGACGACCGCCGGGTCAATCGGAGAAACGAAAATCGCGGTGGATCTGGAGGCAATCGAAGCAGCCGGCGGGATCGCCCCCCACGAGTACCTGATCTACCAGCCACGGAGCAACTGAACGCTCCCTGTTACCTGCACTCCTATGTCGACCCGAAGGACAACATCAAGAAGTCGAGTCATCTGCTCAAAGACTGTCGATAGTTCGTCGAACTCCAGAAATTCTACCAGGCGCTAAATCCGGGCGCCAATGTACAGGCGCACCCGATGGTACAAGGGGCACCCGCACCTAATCTGCCACCCGCGCCGCAGTTCCAGATCCAGCAAGCCCAGCCCCGCGCTCCAGCCGAAGTTTTTCCGCCACCACGGGGGCAGATGAACATGATCCACAAGACCGGTGTCTCCAAGAGAGAGCAAAAGAACTTCACGTGAGAGGTGAACCTCCCGGAGGTCGCCATGGCAAGCATCCCATAATACATCGACTGGTCCGAGCAGAGCATACTGTTCAGCAGAGCCGACCACCCGATGACAGTCCCTCGGCTAGGTCATGCCGCGCTGGTAATCGTAGCGCAGATCGGCGGGTTCAACATGAGCAAAGTTTTCATGGATGGTGGCAGCGGCTTAAACCTTCTATTCGCAAGCACGATGAAGGCGATGGGCATCACGCAAGTGATGCTGCAGGAATCAGACAAGGGTTTCCACGGCATCATCCCAACCCTGCCCGCATACCCTCTCGACAAGATCTCCCAGGACGTCGTCTTCGGCAAACCCGATAACTTCAGGAAAGAAAAACTCGAGTTCGAGGTCGTGGATTAGGAATCACAGTACCATGCCATCCTCGGCAGGCCAGCATACGCCAAATTCTTGGCAGTACCTCATTATGCGTACCTAATGCTCAAAATGCCAGGAAACAATGGCACGACGATAACCATCCATGGAAGCTTCTTGCGATCCGACAATTGTGACAAGGAGTTCCAGAAGATCACCTCCAAGTTCGGGGTCAAGTAGGAGCTCAACGCACTGGACGCAGTCACCGACCACAAGCAGCCACCTGCCGACAATCGGACATCTAAAGCCGACGAGTTTGATGCAAGCCATGAGGCAAAGAAACTGCAAGTGCATCCCTCTGACTCGAAAAAAACAGCCAACATGTCGACAGATCTTCCCCTCGCATAGGAAAGCGTGCTCATCAAGTTCCTCCGTGAGCGCTGGGAAATATTTGCATGGGAACCATCCGACATGCCAGGTATTCCCAGGGAACTCGCTGAGCACGCCCTCAATGTCGACCCCAATGCCAAGCCTGTACAGCAGACGCTGCGTCGTTTCTCGGACCCAAAGCGTAAGGCCATCGGCGAAGAAATCAATTGGCTCCGCAAAGCCGGTTTTATTCGGGAGCTCAAGGAAGCCAAGTGGGTAGCCAACTAACAACATTTCGGCAAACATCCATGCACCACGCCAGCACAAACCAACAACACCAACAACACCAACAACACAAATAAGCTTCTTCGCAAGCAAACATTCAACCACAACACAAAGCTCAACATAGAAAATCATCGTCTCGCCACCGCACACCATCCGAGAGCGCGATAATCTTCACCTACAAAACATCCATACACACAAAACATGCATCCAAAAGTACTCAACCTCTCACAAATCTACCGACCAAGGTGGAGCAAGAGGATGGGGTGGTGGAGAGAAAACAATGGAGCATGCAAGAGGGAAAGTGGAGGAGGAAAAGAGAATTGTGGTTTTTAGTACCCTCTACAAGTTGGAGTGGCTTCCCCTTACAAATATGTCCACCAAAATAGGTTTAGAGCTATCAACAATGGAGGAAAGTATGACCAAAATGTTGGAGATATGCCCGAGAGGCAATAATAAAATAGTTATTGTTATATCTTAGTGTTCATGATAAATGTTTACACTCCATGCTATAATTGTATTAACCGGAAACATTGATACATGTGTGTTGTGTAAACAACCAGAGTCCCTAGTAAGCCTCTCATTTAACTAGCTTGCTGATTAATAGATGATCATGGTTTACTGATCATAAACATCGGATGTTATTAATAACAAGATCATATCATTAGGTGAATGATGTGATGGACACACCCATAGTAAGCATAGCATAAGATCAAGTCATTAAGTTCAACTTGCTATAAGCTTTCGATACATAGTTACCTAGTCCTTTGACCATGAGATCATGTGAATCACTTATACCGGAAGGGTACTTTGATTACATCAAACGCCACTACGTAAATGGGCGGTTATAAAGATGGGATTAAGTATTCGGAAAGTGTGAGTTGAGGCATGTGGATCAAGAGTGGGATTTTTCCATCCCGATGACGGATAGATATACTCTGGGCCCTCTCAGTGGAATGTCGTCTGATTAGCTTGCAAGCATGTGACTAGTTCACAAGAGATGACATACCACGGTACGAGTAAAGAGTACTTGTCGGAAACGAGGTTGAACAAGGTATGGAGATACAGATGATCGAACCTCGGACAAGTAAAGTATCGCGTGACAAAGGGAACCGGTATCGTATGTAAATGGTTCATTCGATCACTAAGTTATCATTGAATGTGTGGGAGCCATTATGGATCTCCAGATCCCGCTATTGGTTATTGGTCGGAGAGGAGTCTCGACCATGTCTGCATCGTTCACGAACCGTAGGGTGACACACTTAAGGTTTGATGTCGTTTTAAGTAGATATGGAATATGGAATGGAGTTCGAATGTTGTTCGGAGTCTCGGATGGGATCCAGGACATCACGAGGAGGTCTGGAATGGTCCGGAGAATAAGATTCATATATAGGAAGTCACCTTCCAAGTTTGGAAATGATCCGGTGCATTTATGGAAGGCGCTAGAATGTTCTAGAACCTTCCGGAAGAAATCACCATGGAAGGTGGAGTCCCGGAAGGATTCCACAAACCCTAATCAGCCAACCAAGTGGGAAGGTGGAGTCCATAGTGGACTCCACCTCCTTGCCCGGCCACTAAAGGGGGAAAGGGAGAGAGTCCTTGTCCCCCTAGGTTTCGTCCATATGGCAGTTTTTGAATTGGGGTCTTATTCGGATCTTTGGGCAAACCCTAGGGATTCCACCTATATAATGAGGGGAGAGGGAGGGGCTGGCTACACTAAGTTGGCCGCACCACCAAGGGCTTCCCAGGCCGGCGCCCAAGCAGCCCCCCTCTCCCAAACCCTAGCCTCTCCCCTCCTCCATCTTCTCCCGCGGTGCTTAGGCGAAGCCCTGCCGGAGATCTCCACCACCACCGTCACCACGCCGTCGTGCTGGCGGGATTCCGAGGAGGATCTACTACATCTGCTGCCCACTGGAACGGGGAGAAGGACGTCGTCATCAACACCGAACATGTGACCGAGTACGGAGGTGCTGCCCGATTGTGGCACCGTCAAGATCTTCTACGCGCTTCTGCAAGCGGCAAGTGATCGACTACATCAATAACGAGATCTAATCTCGTAGGCTTTGGAAATCTTCGAGGGTTAGTCTCATCTTCATCTCGTTGCTACCATCTACTAGATTGGATCTTGGCTTGTTATTCGTTCTTGCAGTAGGAATTTTTTTTCTATGCTACGAATCCCATCAGTGGTATCAGAGCCGTGTCTATGCATATATTGGTTGCACGAGTAGAACACAATGGTTTTGTGGGCGTTGATGCTTTTGTTGTCTTTAGTTAGTGTACTTTGCATCTTGCGGGATGGTGGGATGAAGCGGCCCGGGCTAACTTTACATGACCGCGTTTCATGAGACTTGCTCCACGCTTGACATGCAACTTGTATTGCATAAGTGGCTTTGTGGTTGTCTGTCTCTCTCACCATAGTGAAGATTCAATCTAGTCTTTCTATTGACAACACTAGTATCACCGTTGTGGTTCATGTTCGTAGGTAGATTGGATCTCACTCGAAAACCCTAAACCACGTAAAATATGCAAACCAAATTAGAGGCGTCTAACTTGTTTTTGCAGGGTTTGGTGATGTGATATGGCCATGATGTGATGATGAATATGTATGAGATGATCATTATTGTATTGTGACAACCGGCAGGAGCCTTATGGTTGTCTTTATATTTCATGTAGTGGTATTATTTCAAAGTAGTTGTAATAGTTGCTACATGTGGTGAACAACCATGAGGACGGCGCCATGGACCTTGACGCTACGCCGATGATGATGGAGATCATGCCCGTTGATGATGGAGATCATGTCCGTGCTTTGGAGATGAAGATCAAAGGCGCAAAGACTAAAGGGCCATATCATATCACATATGAATTGCATGTGATGTTAATCCTTTATGCATCTTATCTTGCTTAGATCGCGACGGTAGCATTATAAGATGATCCCTCACATTAATATCAAGATAATAAAGTGTTCTCCCCTCGTATGCACCGTTGCTACAGTTCGTCATTTTGAAGCATCTCGTGATGATCGGATGTGATAGATTCTACGTTCACATACAACGGGTGTAAGCCATGTTGCACACGCGGAAATACTTGGGTTTGCTTGACGAGCCTAGCATGTACAGACATGGCCTCGGAACACAGGAAACCGAAAGGTTGAACACGAGTCATATGGATGATATGATCAACATGTTGATGTTCATCATTGAAGCTACATCATCTCACGTGATGATCGGTTTTGGTGTAGTGGATATGGATCGTGTGCTACTAAACAACTATGAGGGATGTTGTATTAAGTGGGAGTTCATTAGTAATTAGATTAAAACATGAACTAACTATCATGAACATAGTCTGAATAGTATTTTGAATTAAATTTGTAGAATTGGCATCCGCTATCTACCAGGCGCTAGTCTTGTAATTGAGATAAAAACACTGTTAAATCTGATAAGTAACTTTACGGACTGGTACCGTATTGTTAAAGAATCAAGTAATGATTAAGTCCTATTGCAAACTTCTGGTAAAACTCATATTAGAGCAATGGTTTCAATTAGTACCTAAAATCATCTTGTCTCCGTGAAACTTGAAGTTCAAATCCGTTTGAAAAGTAAGGAGCTGAAAAGTTTGTTTTCAGAAATAAGCAAGGTGTGAGATATATGTGATATCTAAGACCTTATTACAAGATGATAGAATATAATTTAGTGAGACTACATAAACTCATAAGTTTTATGGGAATGTATAAAGGTTGAAGATGCTAGGCGTCCTGATCCTCCAACTAGTTGGGCACTAACGATATTCACATATCCATGAAGTGGTCGTCCTTAGTATGCACCGTTGCTAAGACTCGTCGTTTCGAAGCATCACGTGATGATCGGGTGTTATAGATTCTACGTGTGCATACAACGGGTGCAAGCCAGATTTGCACATGCGAATACTGAGGTAAACTTGACGAGCCTAGCATGTACAGACATGGTCTCGGAAAGACGTCATGATTTGATGGATAAAAATTATGAGTGAAATTGTTCATCACATTAAAAGGTTACTAATAGTGAAATCCGGAACACTTGTCATGTGATGATCAACTTCAAAGTAAGAACCTCAAGGTTATTGGTAATTGACCAACAAACCTAGAAGTTATTGATGTTAAAGTGTTTTCTGAAATATGAGGAAAGCCAAAAGAGAAACTACAAAAGTTTTTGGCAGAAAGAAAGAAAAGACTAGAAAGTCTAGCTCAGGTGTATATAGATGATATACATGTTATGAATGTATTCTTTGATTGGTCACACAATAAAGTTCTTGGGTATTTATACCATATTGGTTGGTATGAGATGTCATACAACACAACGCAATACAAGAATACAATGGCCTAAGTGACTGATAAGGAATGTGGTAATAATGCACATCTGGAACAAAATAAAGTGTTATTATGTTCGTCGTTGGCATTCTACCTAGCCCTTCAGATTTATAATAAAGAACTTAATAATTGTTATTTTGCTCTGGTCAAATGAAAACAATGAGTTGTTAAAATTGTGGCCTTACTCCATGTACGATGGATAAGTTATTATAAATCTTAATGGTGAAACACACATGCATAACACTGACGCTAAAATGCCATAAGGCAAATGATTTGAATTCCACTTATTTGTGGAACCGCCATTTAGGTCATGTTAGAAAGGAACGCATGAAGAAACTCCATGCAAATGGATTTTTGGAGTCATTTGATTTTTGAATCGTTTGGCACTTGCAAATCTTTTCTAAAGAAAATGACTGAAATACCGTTCATAGGTCAAGAGTTGAACGGGCAACTAACTTAGTGGAAACATACATGATGATGTATGTGGTTCACTGGGCATAGTTGTGTGCGGAAGATTCTTCTACTTCATGAAAACTTCCAACAATGAATTGAGTGTATATATAAGGATATAGTTATTCAATAAGGAAGAAGTTTGAAATATTTGAATAGATTCAAATAAATTTCAGCATGAAGTGGAAATCATCGTAATAGAAAAGTCAAATATCTATGATTGGATCATGGTGGAAATATTTGAATTATGAGTTTTAGCGAATATCTAAGAGAGTTATGAAATTGTTCTACAACTCACGTTTCTTGGAGTATCATAGTGATGATGGAGTATCCGAAAGACGTATCCAAAACTTGTTGGATTAATGATGAGATAATATAATTTGATGCCATTATATTTTTGTGGATTATGCTTTAGAGACTACCACTTTTACACTAAATAGAGCGTCATCATAAATCCGTTGAAACGACACCATATGAGTTATGGCATGGGTATAAACCCTAATAGTCCTTTCTTAAATTTTGGTATGCATAAGTAAATGAGTTTACAACCAAAATCGGATGAATGTCTTTGTTGGTTATCCCAGAGAATTAATTGGGAATTCTTTCCACTGTGGAATCAAAGACAAAAGTGTTTGTCAATGTTTCTTACTTATTTCAAGAAATTGTTTCTAGCGAAGTATTTGAGTGGGAGGACAATGGAACTTGATGAGGTTTATGAACCTGAGCATGATGATCAGAGTAGCGCAGCATCGGAAATGGTTCCGGAAGCGGCCACGACGATCATGGCTCCCATGTCTACAAAGTGTTATAGTCATGAAGATCGAAGTACCTATTGAACCTTGTAGGTATGGTTTACTTTGTGATCAAATAAATGATTTGTGAACAAAGGATTGATTTTTGAACAATAATAAACCAACTACATACAAAGAAGCTATGATGGGCCCTGACTCCGTTAAAATGGCTAAGTGCCATGAAATCCGAGATAGGTGAATTCTTTTTGAAAGTAAATGGATCTATAAAATTGATGGACTTGGATGCAATATCCTTGAAGAAGCTCGACTTGTCGAAAAGTTGTTTATGACAAAGTTCAAATAGTTGACTACGATAAGATTAGATCTTCCGTAGCGATGCTTATAGTCTATGTGGATTATTCTAGTAATCACTACATATTTTTTTATGAGATATGTTAGTAGGATGGCAAAAATACTCTCCTTACCAGAAGTGTGTATTAAGGATGTATACTAGATACAACCAAGAGTTTTGCTGGTCCGTGGAATACTAGGTATACAAACTTCAATTGGATGAAGTGAGTATCACGGAGTTGGAATCTTCACCGGATGAAATAATCAAAGAGTTTTGATTTCATCAGAAACGATGAAGATGCTTGCATTTGCAAGAAATTAAGTGTGAGCGCTGAGACATAATTATAATATTATATGTGGATGACATATCATTGATTATAAATGATGTAATTATGTACTTGATGTGATTAAAAAGGTTTCGTTGAGAATTAACTTCAATGAAAGGATATGGACTAAAAACATATTTAGTGTCAAGATCTATGAAGAAAGATTAAAGCACATAATAAGTTTAAGTCTAAGTACATAGAGTAAATATTGAAGTAGTTCAATATGAAAACGTCAAGAAGGTGTTCTTTTCCATGTGGAGGTTTTAACAAGACTTGAGTGTATTTGACACTCAATGAGTAAAAACACATGAAGTGATTTTAGCTCACGAATAATATGTACACAATCAGATGTCCTATGCTCTAAAGTGTTACGAGCATATACCAGAATGATTCATGTGATGATCATTGGACAACAGTAAGAGTATCCCTTAGTGCTTTAGAAGAACCAAGGATATATATTAGTTTTGTATGGGGAAATGAGAAACAAATCGTTGTAAGGTGTTGCACCGATATTAGTTTGGTCACATATAAAAATGAATTTCAAATCTCAATTAGACTAAGTGTTCATTAAAAGGTAGCACAATGCTAGATTTAGATGAGTTCTAATTATTGTGACGGATTCTACAAATGAAGGCAGAGTATGTCATTGTTTTGACAATGACTGAGGATGTTAAAGTCGAGGAGTTCTTTGAGAACTTGGTGTAGTTCCGATAGTGTCAGAACTTTGAAGCTATATTGTATGTGACAATATTAGTGACATATTTCAGACCGCGGAATGAAGGTTCCACCAGAAGACTGAACATATATGATTAATGCCGACTCATTTGGAAAATGAGTGATGCGTTGAGACGCAAATGAATTGCAAAATACATACGTTTCTGAGCGTGTCAGATCCGTTGACTGAAACCTCTCCCGTAAGCAAAACATGATAAGCACCAGAAGGCCAAGGTGTTATATCTTTACATATGTAAACTAGATTATTGACTCTAGTGCAAGTGGGAGACTATTGGAGATATGCCCGAGAGGCAATAATAAAATAGTTATTGTTATATCTTAGTGTTCATGATAAATGTTTACACTCCATGCTATAATTGTATTAACCGAAAACATTGATACATGTGTGTTGTGTAAACAACCAGAGTCCCTAGTAAGCCTCTCATTTAACTAGCTTGTTGATTAATAGATGATCATGGTTTCCCGATCATGAACATCGGATGTTATTAATAACAAGATCATATCATTAGGTGAATGATGTGATGGACACACCCATAGTAAGCATAGCATAAGATCAAGTCATTAAGTTCAACTTGCTATAAGCTTTCGATACATAGTTACCTAGTCCTTTGACCACGAGATCATGTAAATCACTTATACCGGAAGGGTACTTTGATTACATCAAACGCCACTGCATAAATGGGTGGTTATAAAGATGGGATTAAGTATTCGGAAAGTGTGAGTTGAGGCATGTGGATCAAGAGTGGGATTTGTCCATCCCGATGACGGATAGATATACTCTGGGCCCTCTCGGTGGAATGTCGTCTGATTAGCTTGCAAGCATGTGACTAGTTCACAAGAGATGACATACCACGGTACGAGTAAAGAGTACTTGTCAGAAACGAGGTTGAACAAGGTTTGGAGATACAGATGATCGAACCTCGGACAAGTAAAGTATCGTGTGATAAAGGGAATCGGTATCGTATGTAAATGGTTCATTCGATCACTAAGTTATCGTTGAATGTGTGGGAGCCATTATGGATCTCCAGATCCCGCTATTGGTTATTGGTCGGAGAGGAGTCTCGACCATGTCTGCATAGTTCACGAACCGTAGGGTGACACACTTAAGGTTTAATGTCGTTTTAAGTAGATATGGAATATGGAATGGAGTTTGAATGTTGTTCGGAGTCTCGGATGGGATCCAGGACATCACGAGGAGGTCCGGAATGGTCCGAAGAATAAGATTCATGTATAGGAAGTCACTTTCCAAGTTTGGAAATGATCCGGTGCATTTATGGAAGGCGCTAGAATGTTCTAGAACCTTCCGGAAGAAATCACCATGGAAGGTGGAGTCCCGGAAGGATTCCACAAACCCTAATCAGCCAACCAAGTGGGAAGGTGGAGTCCTATGGACTCCACCTCCTTGGCCGGCCACTAAAGGGGGAAAGGGAGGAGTCCTTGTCCCCCTAGGTTTCGTCCATATGACAGTTTTTGAATTGGGGTCTTATTCAGATCTTTGGGCAAACCCTAGGGATTCCACCTATATAATGAGGGGAAGAGGGAGGGGGCTGGCTACACTAAGTTGGCCGCACCACCAAGGGCTTCCCAGGCCGGCGCCCAAGCAGCCCCCCTCTCCCAAACCCTAGCCTCTCCCCTCCTCCATCTTCTCCCGCGGTGCTTAGGCGAAGCCCTACCGGAGATCTCCACCACCACCGTCACCATGCCGTCGTGCTAGCGGGATTCCGAGGAGGATCTACTACATCTATTGCCCGCTGGAACGGGGAGAAGGACATCATCATCAACACCGAACGTGTGACCGAGTACGGAGGTGCTGCCCGATTGTGGCACCGTCAAGATCTTCTACGCGCTTTTGCAAGCGGCAAGTGATCGACTACATCAACAACGAGATCTAATCTCGTAGGCTTTGGAAATCTTCGAGGGTTAGTCTCATCTTCATCTCGTTGCTACCATCTACTAGATTGGATCTTGGCTTGTTATTCGTTCTTGCGGTAGGAATTTTTTTGTTTTCTATGCTACGAATCCCATCACAAAATGGAGTGGGAGATAGGAGCAACACGAGCTGGTTGGAGGAGACAAGAATGGAATGGGTGGTGGGGTGGAAGAGAAGAGGACGAAAGCTGCCTAAAAGCCTAGATCTACTGTGCACATTCTGTGGCGCATATGCTGATATGCGCCACGGAAACTTGAACTTCTGTGGCGCATATCAGCATATGCGCCACAGAATCTTGGCCTCGTGAAGTCAGGAGTGGTCCCCACATGATATTCTGTGGCGCATGTACCAATATGCGCCACATAAGTTTAAATTTCTGTGGCGCATATTGGTACATGCGCCACAGAATATCCTTCGCCTAGGTGTAGTGGTGGACCCCGCGTGGGCCCCACGAACTTTCTGTGGTGCACCAGTGCACATGCGCCACAGAATGGCCACTTTCTGTGGCGCATATGCTTCAAATGCGCCACAGAATTCCCAGAAATTCTGTGAAGCATTATTCTGCATGCGCCACAAAAATAATTTTGTGGAGCATGCACGTTTTAATGCGCCACAGATGCTATTTCTACCTATAATGGTTTTCCTACTAGTGATACCATCCCCTTGGAAGCCCTCCAAGATCCATACGATCTTCACCATCTGCCAGCCGAGGTAATTTTGCTGCCTTTGCATCCCGCACTCGATATAATAGCGTACTCGATGATTTACTCTGACTTTAAACTTCGTTGATCTTAACAGGATACTGCCGTCTCAAGGTGCTATCCTCCCGCACCCGAAAGTGGAGTAGTACCCGATGATGACGAATCGGAGTACAACGTTGAAGAGCATGCCGAGGTGGTTGTCGAGAGCGACGCCACCGAAGACGAAGACGAAGAAGAAGAAGAAGAAAATCCCGAAGGTGTCAAGGCCTTCACTTTCAAGCGTCGGAAGGGCGCTGCCGATGAACTGACCGATACAGCGGAGTCGAGTCCTAGCGGCCAATACGACGATGATGCTGATCAAGTTCCGTTTGTTGATGCAGCTCCCAAAGCGTCGACTGCTCCGACGTCGAAGCGAACATCGGGTGCCTTTGCCGATGAAGAGGAGTTGATGTTCGAGTTGTAAGTACCCTTTTCCTTCTGCACCATCAAGTTACTTGATGATTTCCTCTGTGTTGCTGACGTAGCCGTATTTGGTTCTCCAGTGACGAAGGAGAGGTAGCTCCTCTACCTCCGAAAAAAGCGAGAGTTGGCACTGAAAAAACGATGACCTCGGAGGCCGAAGGACCCGAGAAAGAAAGGCCAGTTGCACCAGAGGACGCGCCCGTTGTCCCTCTGCTGCCGAAGAAAACACTGAAGAAGAAGAGGGACATCCTCTCGGCAGCTGCTCCCGCAGCTTAGACTTCTCAAGGACACGTAAGTGCCATTGTAATTTTGTTTTCCTCTGCAATGATCCTTACCCGAGTAGCCCCCGAGCCTATGCTTGGTTGTTTGCAGCCGAGCGTTGGCTTGATGGATGTTTGAGTGCTTATCTGTTTCTTTGTTGCAGCCCATCTTCGCCACTGTGACTATGGTCTCAGACTTTGCCGCCCAGTTTGTCAAGCTGAAAGCTGAAAACGCCCAGCTTCGCCAAGAGCTTGCTGATGCAAAAATCTCTGCCGAACAAATTGAGACGGCAAACAAGCTAGCATCCGATGCTTGGCAAGAAGCCGAGAATCTAAAGAAGGAGCTGGGCCAGGTAAAAGCGAAGCTGGAGAAGGAGGAGAAGCTGAAGGAGGAGGCTCTGGCCCAAGAAAAAAAAGGGAGGCTCGGCTCCGCAAATCCATTGAGACTCTGCTGGGTAAATCACTTCGGCTTCTCGTCTTTTCTCTCTTTCTCTTGGTTCTGCCATGACTCATTGTTTATATCATGTTCAGGTGTTACCGATACTCCCGTTGATCGTACGGACAGACTTCGGGTGGACTCCATGACTAACGCTATCTCCTTTGCCGTGGATTCTAGCGAACAAGTTCAGGAGCTGCTGAAGAAGTCGAAGACAGCTCTGTCGAAGCTGTACGCCTTGGTCTTCCCGAAGCTGAGCCAGGAGAAGTCCTTGGGGGAGTGTCGGGGGGAAGACCCCGGGTATGGCAAAAGACTGGGAACAGTTGGCTTGAGGCCGGCTGGCCCGCGGCAAAGGCCGGCTAAGGAGCAGCCGGCTGGAGCCGTGGCCGGCTGCCTCGCGAGTCGGCTGACCCCAGGTCTACGCTGGTCCAGTCATGGCCGGCTGCGCTATGGCTGGGCCGGCTTCTACGTGCCATGTCCGGCTTGGTTTCGTTCTCCCCTGACCGGCCCGAGGCTGGTGAACCTTGCAGGAGAAGGCTCACCAAAGGTTACCCGGGTGCAAAAGTCTACGCTGATCTCATCTCCCGTAAAGTAAGGGGCACTGTGGAGCAATAGTGCCCCACATCGGACAGGCCATCATGGCCTGTCTGCGTCGTACGCTGCAGGCTACCGGCGGAGACAGCGGGCGCCTAGCGCACGTCGCTCGGCACGTCCCGTCTCCGCTGACCTCGACAGAAGGACGGACACGCCCCCAACGACTGGTGACGCCAGCGCCTCGTCAGGGAGCGGAAAAGCCGGAGCCGGCGGGCCCGGCCAGTAGGCTATAGGGGCTTCTTTGTAATGTTACTGGCACTATATAAGCCACACCACCCCTCTCGTGCGAGGGGACGATCGATCTACTCTCATTCTCATACTCTAAACCGCTAAGGAGAGAGGCCTTCTTCTACCTCCAGCCCTCTCTCTCCATCCGGACACAGCTCAAGGAGCACCATTGTACTATCTCACTCACCATATACACTCTAGAGCAGGAGTAGGGGTGTTACCTCCATACGAGGGCCCCGAACCTGGGTACGTCGCTGTGTCGCTCGTGCTCATACCCGCATCCGGAAACCGCCGTAGGCCATACCAGGAACCACCTAACATAAGCCATCCCATGGCATATGCCATGACGATACCACGACATTTGGCGCCCACCGTGGGGCTCTCAGCGTCTGCGGCCGGTGTCTTCTTTCGGACGGGCCTCATCATCACCACCGGCAAGCGAGTTGCTTCAGGCCTTGTCTGGAGATTTGGCTCCCTCGACTGCGTCAGCGACAACGCTGGCTGCTTCGCTGACAGGCCCTTCCGGAGCACGACGTCTACGTCACCACCGTCGCACCGCCACGCTACCCGGCGACAGATACAGCGCTGCGTCAGCCCTCCTCCCGGAGCCGGCGCCCGCAGCAACTTCACCAGCCCTTGCATCGTGCAGGAGGTCATGGCCACTAGGGACGAGAACACCACCAGGACCACGCGCATCCGTGGCCCTCATCTGGAGCGCAACGCTGACGGCGGCGCCTCTGCCTCCGGCCCAAAGGCACCGCCACCACCGTCCCGGCTGGAAGAGGTGTCAACACCCAGATTTTTAAGTCCAGATGCCTATTATGCCATACCTCGCAATCCCAGGAATATTGTTTTTGCGAGACATAATAAATTGATATCACAGAACATCATTCATTACAACCCATAATTGTCTTACATCAAAGGATCACATGATCCAGTCTTACAGTAACAGTTGATCTAATGATCAATTACAAAACACACAGCGGAAGAAACGTAGTAGCGGTCCATCTGTTCCACAGGCAACGCTTGACGTCAGGAGTAGTCCTAGTTATCATAGACGTCCTGTTGTCCATCTTCATGGTACTGGGGCTCCTCTTCATAGTCTGGCCATTTGAATAGCCAGGGACACAGCCATGAGTACTTTAAAGTACTCGCAAACTAATACTAGTGTAAGCACTATCAACTATAGCAAGGGGGTTCTAAGCTCTAGGTTCATTTGCATAAAGCCAATTTTATTTCATAAGCACTTGGTATTAAAAGACTCTTTATTTGCCTAACTAACTCAAGTGGGAACATTAGTGTCATTCCCACAACTCTGTTGTGATCAATTCAAATTCACCTTTCAAGTTCAAGTCACCAGTCATAAGTCACATTTTGAAAATGGTCTGATGATGGAACAGTATGGCCTTTCCAATCGTCCATAACCGTGGACACGGATATTCGAATAGTTTTACCCTCTGCAGAGGTTGCACACTTTTGCCACAACATTTGCAATAATCCGTCAGGGTTAACTGGCCCTGATTTATCACACTCCGTGTGCGGACTACCAATCATAACCTTTCACTTACCTACCCTAGTACAGGCACCTCTCCCCATGAGCTTGTCCTCCCAGTGATGCCAATCAGCCATCCTGGGAACTGCACAGGGCTTGGGTAGGACAGTCACCTCATTTCACGTCATTTCACTTGCAACGGCGCCAGCCTCAGCATAACCCCTATGACGCTTGTTCAGAGGGAGCCCATACTAAAATACATAAGTTTCCAGTTAAGCCTTACCCAGATTCAGTTATTGTGGGGGTACTTTCAAACTGGAATGGTATCGCATCCGAACCCAACCATCAGTTTTTATAAAATTCACCATGTCATTCACAAGTCATATTCACCTTAAAAATCATTCAATAGAATGAATCATCATTCCAAGGTTTTCAAAGTCATTTGAATCACATGTTTCCCATCTAGAGTAGTCAATTGTAGTTTAGCGCTAGCAACTAGCCATGAGGGGTGCTAACTAGCTTGTAGCTTTCTAGGCTAACTTTGATGCTCTTGCAGTAATCTAAACTTAGACCAAAGTTAACTATAAAAAAAAAATAAGCTTTGATAATCAAAGTAAAAGCTTGTAAGATAAAAACTGGGACTTGGAAAGTAAAACACAAAGTAGTATGATGTTGGTGCCTTGCTCAAGTTGAGCTTGCACTTGGGTAACTTGCAAGAGTATAGCTTGCCTTGGTTGGGGGAGTGATCAAAGTTCTCTTCTTCTTCTTGATAGAAAACCTCCTCCTCCTGGTACTCTTCGGTACTAGCGTCTATAAACGAATACAAGGTACAATCACCAAACAATACTTAAGTAGACTAAGTAGCCTTAATGGCTCACACAAGATGATCTAACATCATCCCAATCATCCCTCAACATCATACTAGGGTTTCTTCTTTAGTGTTTGTAAAAATAATTTCCTCTCATTGAAAATTCTAGTAGGGTTGCTATTTAGTTCTTTGGAGAAATAATTTCCTCTCATTGAATCTTGTTAAGATTTAATCTCCTCAAATAACCAGGTATGAACATAGGTTGACCAAGGTCAACACTTCACACTTATCATTTGAGAAACATGATTTAAATGAGGTACTACACCTCATGCAATTTAAATCCTTCTTTGATTTAATATCCTCAAGTAAGCAATGATGAGACCATGCAACTAAGGTCATCACTTTACTTCACATTACTTGGGAAGATGATTTAAATGAGATGCTACATCCCATAGATTTGAAATTCAAAATTTGAAATGATTTAAATGAGCTAGAAATGACTACATAGCCATTATTTGAATCTAGCTCATGATCATATAAAGCAACCATGTAATATTTTTGTATAAACAATTAGAAAATATCAAATGTGATTTATGAGAGTTGGAATCAACTCAAAATCACTTATGGTTGAATTTTAATAATTGTTTGAAATTTGAAAATTTACTGCCTTGTCATTTTTGTTGCAGAAGATCTAGGATGAATTAGGGTTTGAGACCAGTGGGGTTGGATAGATCTATTCATTAGCTTTCACCCAAAATTGGTTTCACTCAAATTGGTTTGATGGATTTTGTTTTATTCAAATTCTAGTAAAGTACCAGTATGCAAAATTACTGAAATGAATTTATTCGAATTCAAATTAACGGGCTAGCGCGGGAAAGGAAATGGGCCGGCCCAGCTTTGCTCTGGCGCTCAGCGGGCCAACTGACAGGTGGGCTCCACATGTCAGTTTCTATTTTAAACACCCGAATCGGTATCCACTACTGGCCGTAGGATCAAACAGGAGATCGACGGTGGGGGGCGCGTCTTCATCCTCGACAAGGCGGCCGGGGACTAAACCCTAACTCCGGCGAGCGTGGGGGGTCAGGGAGCTATCTGGAGGCGGGCGAGCGTCGGCGAGGCGGGCAGACGTCGTAGAAGAGGGCGGCGAGGCTCCTAGGACCCACAGTGGCTCCAATGGTGACTCCAATCGTCGGCGAGATTGCAGAGGCACGGGCGGAGCTCCGGCGAGCAATTTGGTGGCTACAAGCTAAATTAGGACGGGGGACTGCTTCGAGGAGGGTGAGAGGGAGGTGGAGGTGCTGGGTGGTGCTCTTGGTCTGAGGGGAGAGCCGTCTTTATATAGGCTTGACGGGGGCGCAGCTCGGCATGGATCAGAGGTCATCGGGGTCTTGGCTACAGGCAGCTAGGGGTGTCAGCGGCGAGCTAGGACGGTGCCCAGTCGTCTGGGAAATGTCAGGGTGATCGTGGAACAGCAAACGGTGGCCAAGCGCAGGGTGTGTCCTCTCGTGCCCGTGTCCTCTGGTGGTGACGACTTCCGCAGTGCACGGCCATTGCAGGGCATGGGAGGTCGAACGGGCATGTCTGGTAGGCTCCTGGAGGTGAGGCGATGCGTCGGGCAGGAGCAGAGGTCATCGGGAGGTCCCAGTTGCTCGGAACAGACAGGTGCTCTGTCGTGTCCAGGGCGTCGCCGTGCACGCTCTGGCGTGTCCTGGCGTTCCTGGGCACATCTTGTTCTGGCGTTTTTCGTGCTCTCCTTGACTAATGGCTTGTACTAGAAGGGTCAGGGGATCAAGGCCGAGCTAGTTGGCAAGGTGAGAGAGAGAGGGGAGGAGAGGGGGCAGGTTTGGTGTGACATGGGCATGTCTAGGGCATGGCATGACATGGGGAGTGCAGGGCTTATCCTAGGGTCAGCTTAGGCATGGTGGTGCTCAGTGATGTGAGGGGAGTCCACTTGACAAGGTTAGAAGGACAAGAGAGGGAGGATGACATGGGTTGGCATGGTGATGTCTATTTCAATGGCATGGCTTGGCATGGATCCTCTATGCATTATTTTTTTGGTCTATGATTGCTGCAAGCTTGAGTGAGGTGAATCCAAGGTAGGTGACATGGTGAGCATGGTGAGAGAGGTCTAGGGATTGCTCATTTGATCATAGCCAAATTATGTGTGACATATGTCATGTCCTAGGTAGGGTTTTGGTGTGATGGTGACCATGCAATGATAGGTGAGGTCATGGTAGTGGTTATAGGTACAAGTCCACTATAGATGAGCACAAGGAGAGAGATGGTGAGGTGGTTAATAGTGGTGGAATAGTGGTTGTACCCTAATTTTATTCTATGTGCTCAACATATGTGACAAGCAAAGGTCTCATTTGCTTTTGAATTTGGCCAAATTTCTACATAGGAGTGATCTAAACAATGTTTGGCAACCATTTGTGGTCTTGGTTTGGGTTTTGGAAGTGGTTTGTGAAAATTCCAAAATTTGGGGCAATCTAGAATCTGTTTTAACATTGCCACTTTGCATCCTTATAATAATCAATAGAAAAGGAATTGGTCAAAGTGGTCAACATCAAAAGTGTTCATCTTGATAAGGTCTTGGATGAGGTGCAAAGAGTTGGGAGAGTTTGGTTTAAGAATCTCTTAATCCAGGGGCTCAAGGTGGGTAAGATGTTAAAATTGTCACATGTGACCATTATCACATGTCACTTGATTTTGATTTTTCTTTGATTTTATTTGGGGTTTCTTGACTCAAAAGTGATTGTTATTGGTTCATTGATGTTTCCCAACCATTGGCACAATTCAAAATGGCCTAGGTTGAAGATTTACAAAAATGGCCCTAGCCTCATATGTGTTGCTATTTTTATTTTACTTTTATTTCTCTTGATCCAAAGATCATGGTTTTGGGTTCCTTTGATGTTGGTTGGGTTGATGGAGGGTTTCACCATTTGGGTAAAGTAAATATGGCATAGGCCATTATTAGAGAAATGGCCATAAGCCCACATATGCCTCACCCTTTTATTTTATTTTCTTTTTATTTGTTCCTCTTTGGTTTTGAGAAAGGGTAGTGTTTAGGGTTTTGAGAGATGTTCCCACTTCAAACAAACTAACATGGCAAAGCTCACTACATACTTGTATGAGCACTATGCACATCAAGTGTTTTAAATAAAGTTTTTGTTGGCTCCAATTTTTGGAAAAAGGGAAATTCATTTTCTCTTTGTTTTTAAAAAATGAGATGTTACAAGAGGCCAGGGCCAAACTCAGCACTCCGCTCACTGCCGGCGCAGACCCCACCACCATCGAGGCGGATTTGGAGGCACACCACCAGTTCCTCCTAAAGTAGGCGGAAGAAGTAGCAGCCGCCAAGCGCCAGCTGGAGATTACCCGGCGTGAGTACGACCGCGCGCACGGCTTCACCCCAGGCGGCAACGACCCTAGCCGAGCCTGCCAGATCCGCCGCAGAGGAGGCGGCCTGGGCGCCGAGATCGACCGCGACGGCGCGGATTCGCCGGCTCCTTCCATGGAGTTGCCGGTTTACAACACCCCCGAGAAGAACCTGCGCCGCGGCCGAAGCCGCCGCAGAAGAACTGAGCCGCCGAGAGGGCGAAGGGCTGCGCCGCCAGACGAGGCGGGTAACGGAGCTGCTCCACACCGCCTCCGAGCAGCAGAAAAACCCAAGGAACGCCGGTTATGTTCCTAGTGCTTCTCACGCCCATGGTGCAGCCGGCCACAACGGAGGCGGCCCCAGGGACATGGCCGAGTCGTTCTCTCCTGCGCCAAGCCGGCGCAGGAACTCCCAAGCCACCCACGACAGCCCAAGTCGGCAGAGCCGGCTGAGGAGCGGCGGAGGCGGCCACAGCCGGCCACCACCAAGTGGGAGCCAGGAGCATAACTCCGAGCAGCCGGTGCCAAGGCGGCCACATCGGCCGGCTCCTGAAGCCAGCGGCGGTCGCCAGCCGGCCCACTCCCGGCTGGGCCCGCGCGTCGAGCCGGTTGACGCCAAAGACCGCCTCGACCGGCTCGTGGAATCCTGCATCGCGGAAGAAGAAGGGCCAGCCGGCCCGAAGTGCTTCGGCCCACGCATCTTGGGCGAGCCCATGGTTGACGGCTTCCAGCTCCCGCGCGACACGCCCAAGTATGACGGCACCGCCAAGCCGGAAGATTGGCTACTGGACTACTCCACCGCAGTCGGCATCGCCCGCGGCAACAAGCGTTGGGCCGTGCGCTACTCACCCCTCATGCTGCTCAGCTCCGCCCGCACCTGGCTCAACAACCTTCCAGCCGGCAGCATCAACGGCTGGCTGGACTTCGAGGAGGCCTTCATCAGCAACTTCACCGGCACCTATCGCCGGCCGGGTCGCCCCCGGCAACTGGAGATGTGCAAGCATGAGCCAGACGAGACGGACCGCGCGTACCTGACGCGCTGGTATGAAATGCGCAACTCCTGCGAGGGCGTGCACGAGATCCAGGCTATCAGCTACTTCATGGCCGGCTGCAGGCCCAACACGATGTTATGGCACAAGCTGCGTCGCAGCGACCCCAAGACCATGGCGGCCCTAATGGCTATCGCGGACAAGTACGCGTTGGCCGAGGAAGCCGGCCAGAGTGTGGCTAACAATTCGCCAGCTGCGCCACGGCGCGATCACGCCAAGCCGGCCGAGCACAAGCCGGCCGAAAGGGCCTCACACGGCAGCCACTGCGACAATTACCGCGGCAAGAGGCACAGCGACCAGCCGGATCGCCGGTACGGTTCCGCCCATGTGGCAGCCGTGTCGGACCATGCGGCGGCTGGAGGAAGCCGGCGCCAGAAGCAAGACCGGCCCTGGAAGCCGAAGTTCATGTTTGAGCAGATGCTCGACACGCCGTGCAAGTACCACAGCGGCAAAAATCCGTCCAACCACACCACCCGCGACTGCCACTTCACCAAGCGGTTGAACAGCGGCGAGCCGCTGCCGCCTCCGCCTCCGCCAGCCGGCGGGCCGGGTGGTCAAGCCGGCGCCAAGGACGCCAACCCCGAGCAGCAGCACGAGGCCAAGATGGTCCAGCATGGGCGGTACCTGGCTGAGGACGCCGCCTACATCATCTTCACCACGGAGCCGGAGGACGAGACGAGCCTGCAGTGCCGCTCCCTCGAGGTGAACGCGGTCATGCCGCTAGTCCCTCAGTACCTCAACTGGTCCGAGCATGCCATCACCTTCGATCGCCGAGATCAGCCGGCTGTCCTGCCAAGGCCCGGAGGCTACGCCCTGGTCCTCGACCCCACCATTGGTACGAGCCAGCGCAACGTGCGTTTTTTGCACGTCCTCATCGACAGCAGCAGCAGCATCAACATCTTCTACCGCGACACGGCTCGCAAGCTGGGCATCCAGGAGAGCCAGCTGAGCCCCACTCCCACTGTTTTCCACGGCATCGTGCCGGGACATTCTTGCCAGCCGATTGGCCGGATCAAGCTGGACGTCATGTTCGGCAAGCCGGACCACTTCCGCACCGAGGCAATCGAGTTCGAGGTTGTGGACTTGGTCAGTCCCTACCACGCGCTCCTGGGCAGGCCTGCCCTGACCCGATTCATGGCGGTGCCCCACTATGGGTACCTGAAGATGAAGCTACCTGGCCCTAAGGGCGTCATCATCATCGTCGGTGACTACCGCCGCTCCATGGAGTGCGCCACACAGAGCTCCAAGATGGCTCAGACGCTGGTCATCGCTGCCGAGAAGCAGCAGATCCAAGACGCGGTGGCCATGGCGAAGGCCGCGCAGGCCGGCATGCCGGCTGTGGGCAACCCTGCTGGGACGACTCACTTCTAGCCGGCGAACGACACGAAGAAAATCCTGCTGGACCCGGCGCAGTAGGACAAGTTCGTCACCATCGGTGCCGGCTTGGACAGCAAATAGGAAAGCGAGCTCACCAACTTCCTCCGTGAGAATCGGGACATCTTCGCATGGTCTCCACGGGACATGCCGGGTGTGCCGAGGGAGTTGGCTGAGCACCACCTCCACGTCAGGCCAGAAGCCAAGCCGGTGAAGCAACCCCTTCGCCGCTTCGCCGAAGAAAGAAGGAAGGCCATTGGTGAAGAAATCGCCCGGCTCCTCGCAGCCGGCTTCATCATGGAAGTGCTGCACCCGGACTGGTTGGCGAACCCAGACCTGGTTTTGAAGAAGAATGGCTCCTGGCGCATGTGTATCGACTACACCAGCCTGAACAAGGCGTGCCCGAAGGACCCCTTCCCCCTACCGCGCATAGATCAAGTCATAGATTCGACTGCCGGCTGTGAACTGTTGTCTTTCTTAGATGCCTATTCAGGCTACCACCAGATTCCTTTGAATCCGGATGATCAAATAAAGACTTCGTTCATTACCCCGTACGGGGCTTATTGCTACACAACTATGCCATTCAGCTTGAAAAATGCAGGCGCCACCTACCAAAGGTGCATGCAAAAATGCTTGCAAGAGCAAATCGGCAGAAACGTTCACGCATATGTGGACGATGTTGTTGTAAAGACCAAGGAGAAGCTTACCCTCCTTGATGATCTGAGAGAGACCTTCACCAATCTGCGAAGATTCCGGATGAAGCTCAACCCGGCCAAGTGCACTTTCGGCGTGCCAGCCGGCCAACTTCTTGGCTACCTCGTCTCTCAGCGAGGGATTGAAGCCAACCCGGAGAAGATCAGTGCCCTCGAGAAGATGGAGCTGCCACAATGCCTCAAGGATGTCCATAAGTTCACCGGTTGCCTGGCCTCCTTGAGCCGCTTCGTCAGCCGGCTGGGGGAGAAGGCACTGCCCCTATACCAGTTGCTCAAGAAATCGTACACGTTCGTCTGGTCGCCGCAGGCGGATGAAGCCTTCCGCGATTTGAAGCGCGTATTGGCAACCGCCCCTGTCTTGGCATCGCCGGCTTCGAAAGAACCGATGCTGTTGTACATCACGGCCACCAATCGCGTGGTCAGCGTTGTCCTGGTGGTGGAACGCAAGGAAGAGGGCAGGGAGCAGCCAGTCCAGCGCCCAGTCTATTACCTCAGTGAGGTGCTCTCCCAGTCCAAGCAAAACTACCCCCACTACCAGAAGGTCACCTACGGCGTGTACATGGCGGCCAAGAAGCTCAAGCACTACTTCCAAGAGCATCCCATCAAGGTGGTGGCCACCGCCCCCCTTGCAGAGATCATTGGCAGCAAGGACGCCAATGGCTGAGTCGCTGATACGTCTCAAACGTATCTATAATTTCTTATGTTCCATGCTAGTTTTATGACAATACTCACATGTTTTATATACACTTTATATCATTTTTATGCATTTTCCGGCACTAACCTATTAACAAGATGCCGAAGCGCCGGTTCTGTTTTCTGCTGTTTTTGGTTTCGAAATCCTACACGGAAATATTCTCGGAATTGGACGAAACAAAAGCCCACGGTATTATTTTCCACGGATTCTTCCAGAACACCGAAGAGGAGACGAAGAGGGGCCACGAGGCGGCCACACCATAGGGGGGCGCGGCCCCACCCCTGGCCGCGCCGCCATATGGGGTGGGTCCCTCGGGCGTCCCCCGACTCTGCCCCTTCGCCTGTATAATCCTTCCGTCGTGAAAACCCTAGTACCGAGAGCCACGATACGAGAAAAGTTACTAAGACGCCGCCGCCGTCAATCCCATCTCGGGGGATTCTGAAGATCGCCTCCGGCACCCTGCCGGAGAGGGGAATCATCACCGGAGGGCTCTACATCACCATGTCCGCCTCCGGACTGATGCGTGAGTAGTTCATCCTTGGACTATGGGTCCATAGCAGTAGCTAGATGGTTGTATTCTCCTCTTGTGCTATCATGTTTAGATCTTGTGAGCTGCTTATCATGATCAAGATCATCTATTTGTAATGCTACATGTTGTGTTTGTTGGGATCCGATGAATATGGAATACTATGTCAAGTTGATTATCGATCTATCATATATGTGTTGTTTATGATCTTGCATGCTCTCCGTTGCTAGTAGAGGCTCGGCCAAGTTGATACTTGTAACTCCAAGAGGGAGTATTTATGCTAGATAGTGGGTTCATGCCTCCATTGAATGCGGGACGGTGACGAGAAAGTTCTAAGGTTGTGGATGTCTTGTTGCCACTAGGGATAAAACATCAATGCTTTGTCTAAGGATATTTGTATTGTTTACATTACGCACGGTACTTAATGCAATTGTCCGTTGTTTGCAACTCAATACTTGGAAGGGGTGCGGATGCTAACCCGAAGGTGGACTTTTTCGGCATAGATGCATGTCTGGATAGCGGTCTATGTTCTTTGTCGTAATGCCCTAAGTAAATCTCATAGTAGTCATCATGATATGTATGTGCATTGTTATGCCCTCTCTATTTGTCAATTGCCCAACTGTAATTTGTTCACCCAACATGTTATTTATCTTATTGGAGAGACACCACTAGTGAACTGTGAACCCCGGTCCATTCTTTTACATCTGAAATACAACCTACGGCAATCATTGTTCTCTGTTGTTCTTTGCAAGCAAACATCATTCTCCACACCATACGTTTAATCCTTTGTTTACAGCAAGCCGGTGAGATTGACAACCTCACTGTTAAGTTGGGACAAAGTATCTTGATTGTGTTGTGCGGGTTCCACGTTGGCGCCGGAATCCCCGGTGTTGCGCCGCACTACACTCCTTCACCAACAACCTTCACGTGGCCTTCATCTCCTACTGGTTCGATAAACCTTGGTTTCTTACTGAGGGAAAACTTGCTGCTGTACGCATCACACCTTCCTCTTGGGGTTCCCAACGGACGTGTGCTTTACCATCACAAGGAAGCTACTTTCTGGTGCCGTTGCAATCCCTGCCGCGTCAACATCAGTCGCCAAGTGGGCCCTGGAGCTGGCAGCTCACTCCATCCTGTACGAGCCAAGAACCGCCATCAAGTCACAGATCCTAGCCGACTTCTTCGTCGACTGGGCCGAGATGCAATACTTGCCACCAGTGCCCGACTCCACGCACTAGAAGATGCACTTTGACGGCTCCAAGATGCGCTCCGGCTTGGGAGCCGGCATCGTCATCACCTCTCCAAAAGGGGACCGGCTGGACTATGTCCTGCAGATCCACTTCGCCGCATCCAACAATGTGGCGGAGTACGAAGCGCTCATCCACGGGCTCAAGCTGGCCAAGGAAATTGGCGTGCGCCGCATCCTATACTTCGGCGACTCCGACTTGGTTATACAGCAAGCATCCGGCGAGTGAGACGCGAGGGATGCCAATATGGCGTCATACCGCTTCCATGTCCAGCAGCTAACCGACTTCTTCGATGGCTGTGAATTTCATCATGTGCCACGAGCCAACAACGAGGCGGCTGACGCTCTGTCCAAGATAGGCTCAACCCGGCAAGCAATTCCACCAGGCATTGCCCTGCAGCATTTGCGGAAGCCATCCATCACACCGTCACCGGATTCGGATTCCATATTCGTACCAGCTGACCCGGGGGCTTCTCAGCTAAAGTCGGAGGCTTTTCAGCCGAACCCGCCGGCTCCACAGCCGAACCCGGCGACTCTTCAGTCGAACCCGGAGGCTTCTCAGCCAAAGTCGGGGGCTTTTCAGCCGAACCCGCCGGCTCCACAGCCGAACCCGGCGACTTTTCAGTCGAACCCGGGGGCTTCTCAGCCAAAGTCGGGGGCTTCTCAGTCGAACCCGCCGGCTCCACAGTTGAACCCGGCGACCATGCAGTCGAACCCGGAAGCTCCCACGCAGGAGGCCTTGTTGGTCAGCATATTTGAGATAAAATGCGTACCATCATGGGTACAAGAATTCCTCTCCTACCTGGAAGATGGCAAACTGCCCGAAGATCGGGTCCAAGCCAGGCTGATTGAGAGAAGGGCCAAGTCCTACACAATCATCAACCACCAGCTGTACAAACGCAGCGTAAGTGGGGTGTTCCAGCGGTGCGTCGAGCCGGCTGAAGGGATAGAACTGTTATCACCAGAATTTGACCGAGTCAGAGGTGGGCCACGATCAAGATAGGCTTCAAGATTATATATGGAGAGAATACGAAGATCGGCCTTATATGCAAAGTTGGGCTAGATTGCCCATTTATCTGTAATTATAGTAGATCGCATCTTAGATTAGAAAATAGAGT
Organism: Lolium rigidum; assembly: GCF_022539505.1. Classification (NCBI taxonomy): domain Eukaryota; kingdom Viridiplantae; phylum Streptophyta; class Magnoliopsida; order Poales; family Poaceae; genus Lolium; species Lolium rigidum. The sequence goes on from NC_061513.1 coordinate 291,924,015, forward strand.
TTTACCCGTGCACGGTTAGGTGCACGCCTAAATTAGAAAGTCCCCTGGACTATAAATATGTATCTAGGGTTTATGGAATAAACAACAACACACGTTCAACCCAACAAACCAATCTCAGCGCATCGCCAACTCCTTCGTCTCGAGGGTTTCTATCCGGTAAGCGACATGCTGCCTAGATCGCATCTTGCGATCTAGGCGGCACTAAGCTCCACGTTGTTCATGCGTTGCTCGTGCTTGAAGCCTTTTTGATGGCGAGCAACGTAGTTATCATAGATGTGTTAGGGTTAGCATTGTTCTTCGTTTAAACATGCTATCGTAGTGCAACCCTTGCATGTCTAGCCGCCCTCACACCTATCTCGGGTGTGGGGGCGGCACCCGCTTGATCATTATTTAGTAGATCCGATCCGTTACGATTGCTCCTTGTTCTACAAGGATTAGTTTAATATCCGCAATAGTTAGGCCTTACAAAGGGGGAGGATCCAGCGGCACGTAGGGTGTCGTTCGCAAGTCCTAAACGGGATGTTCCGAGGATCAACTTCATGTTGGTTTTTAGGCCTTGTTTAGGATCGGCTTACGATCACCGTGCGTGGCCGCGAGGCCCAACCTGGAGTAGGATGATCCGATTATGCGGTGAAAACCCTAAATCGTCGTAGATCTCATTAGCTTTATCTTGATTAAGCAGGACCACCATATATTCGTGCACCCCGTACGAATCATGGGTGGATCGGCTCCCTGAGCCGATTCACAGGATAACCTGAGAGCCGATCGAGGCTCGTATTTAATGTTTACGTGTATGCCATGCAGGAAACTAAGCGAGGCATCTCAATCACCTTCCTGACCAGGTATAGGTCAGGTGGCACGCCCTTGCACTTCGCATCGGACGTGTGACCAGAAGAGCTTTGCGGGCCGTCGCTCGGAGGGGTCTCAGCCAGCCGCAGCTCTAGGCTCTTCCCGGCTCTACCGTGTTGACCGTCGCTGCCCGCCGGTGGGTTTCTGACGTCAACACATTCTGGCACGCCCGGTGGGACAATCGTCTACATCAACCACATCGCCATCTACATCTGAGATGGCGGACGGCACGCCAGTCACCTACGAGGAGCTGCCCGACGAGCTCAAGAAGAGGTATGACGAGATCAAAGTCACCCTCGAAGCCGACCTCATCGGCTCTTTTCGAAGAACCCGTTCCCATGGCATCGGATGGAAGGGGTTCTCACCGGAAGGTGCACTCGATGGGATAGACCTCTGCGCCCGTCGAAGGAACGCACCAGGTCCCTGCGGCAGGAGATCAACTACTTGGTGGCTCATTCGCTACACCGCCACTACGAGAACCTGGTCAACACGTTGGAGCTCGTCGCTCTTCGCGTGATCCGGGAGATCATGAGGCACCGGTACTCGCCGTCGGGACCAGCTCTCGGGACGCATCAAGGAGAGTTGCCACTCCGAGTCCCGTCCACCGCTGCCATATGCGTTGGCAGCACCAGAAGTGCCGGCTACACCGGCATTCGTCGTCTACAAGATTGGTGGTGACCCTAGTGACTACCAGTTCTTGCCCGAGGCGCCTAAGGAGATCCCTCACGGATACGCGTGCACGTATGTGCCAGATTGTGGCAACTGGGCACTCACAAACCAGGCCACAACATCAGGGACTTCTGGGAAAACAGGAGGAACGTCAGCGACAGAGCTTGAGAAGCAGACGTGGCTAGCTAAGTACGCCACCCCGACGAGCCTCCAGAGCTCAGCTCCTGCAGTTGGCTCAGAGCTGGAAAAGCAAACATGGCTGGCTAAGTACGCCACCCCGGCGAATCTTCAGAGTTCAACTCCTGCAGCCAGCACAGCGGATCGGATCAGTACCATATTGAGAGACCAGTTCGGCATGGTGCCGAAAAGAAGGGCAATCGGCTACTCCAAGCCGTACCCCGACGAGTACGACATGATCCCGCTGCCACCTAAATATCGGCTCCCTGATTTCTCCAAATTCAGTGGATCAGATGGTTCCAGCTCCATCGAGCACGTCGGCCGATATTTGGCGCAACTAGGACCGGCTTCAGTGTCGGATCAGCTACGCGTGAGGCTCTTTTCACGAGTCCCTCACGGGATCGGCTTTCGGATGGTACACCTCTTTGCCACCGGACTCCATCCGGACTTGGAAGCGAGTTGGAAGAGCGGTTCCATATGCGGTACCATTCGGAGGCTTCCGAGTCCGGCATTGCCGATCTAGCACAACTACGTCGAAGCGCGGAGAAACGTGACGGAATACATTCAGCGCTTCGGGAATCTTAGGAACCGATGTTATTCGGTTCGTATAACCGAAAAAGAAGCGATCGAGTTGGCGGTAGCAGGCCTTGCAACACAGCTCAAGGACATGGCCTCCCAAGCAGATTATCCCTCACTGGCGCACATGGTTCAGAAACTATCAGCATATGAACAGCGCCACCCAGACCTGTACCAAGACAAGTTCAAGCGTGCAGTAGTCCTGGTCGATGCAGAGGAAGACGAAGTTCCTGTGGGAGACCAAGAAGTGTCAGTGGCTGAGTGGACTCGGGGAGGAACCCCCGTGTCCTGCAAATGGGTAAAGCCACCGGGCCCGCCTCGGGGGTTTGATTTTGACGTGACCAAGACTGAACAAATCTTCGACCTCCTACTCAAGGAAAAGCAGTTGAAGATACCTGAAGGTCTCAAATTCCCCACGGCGCAAGAGCTGAACGGAAAGCCATACTGCAAATGGCACAACTCGCTCTCCCATGCCACCAACGACCGCGGGGTGTGGCGTCGGCACATCCAAGCGGCGATAGAGAAAGGGCGTCTAATTTTCAACCAGTACGCCATGAAGGTCGACACCCAGCCCTTCCCCGCCGTTAACATGGTAGACTGCACTTACCCTGAAGGTTGCCAGCCAGGATCCTCGTTCAGCATCAACATGGTAGGAACTGGGAACCACTCTGGCAAAGATGGAGACGAGGGCAGCTGCTCTCGTAGCAAGGACACAGAGAAGGCCGCTCCACGCGATCGGCTCCATCATGATGGCAAACGCTACGTCACAGAGGGAGAAGTGAAGAACATAAGATATCAACGACCCCTCTCTGATCACCTCCTCAACAAGTATGTGAGTCAGTATGGCCAACGCCGATGGTCCAACTATGATGATGAAGGAGATCGTTTGGCTAGAGAAGCCAGAAGACATCGTCGGCACGATCGCGATGAGGAGGAGCACGAGCGCTGTGCCGCAGAAGAATAAAGGGAGCAAGATGACAACACCAGACACTGGGACTGCCCCTTCTTCAGACACTGCTGGGATTCAGGAATGAGCCGATTGCCCACAATCGGCAGCGCCCGAATGCAACCAGAAGAAGAAGGAGGCAGCCAACGTGTCTGTGTTCAAGCGCCTAGGGCCTCTCTCGCCACAAAGCAAACGCGCTGAGTCACCTCGTTGGGCAGATCTCGAGGATTCTGAAGACGAGGGACAAGAAGAAGAAGAAGATAGGTACCACCGGCCAAGGTGGTGCCCTGACGGACTCAGCCGTTCCCAAAAGCGCAGGGTTCAGCGATTGCGCGGCCTGGAGGAAGCTGAAAGGTTATACTTGCATACACTAAGGAAGGCACGACCCGATCTGGCCGCGAAAGTTCAGCGAACCCTGGATGAAGAGGGTCGTCCACGGAAAATGGAGTGGCGCCCCAAGCAAAGGAAAGCCGATGATGAAACATCGGCTGGTACAAACATGGTGTTCATCCTTCCTTCGGAGTTTAGTGCTCCAGGGTTTGACGAAGCATCTGTGGCACAACTTGACTGCGGCCCACGGCCGGTTATCTTTGAGAAGCCACGAGAAAGAAGCTACAGACATCTGAAGGCCTTGTATTTGCGAGGTTATATCGATGGGAGGCCTGTAAATAGGATGCTGGTGGACACCGGAGCGGCAGTCAACATCATGCCGTACTCTATGCTACGTCGGCTGGGACGCTCTAGCTCAGATCTAATCAAGACCAACGTAACATTGAGCGATTTCAACGGTCAAGCGTCTGACGCACAAGGTGTTCTGAACGTGGATCTGACCGTAGGGAGGAAAACTATCCCTACAACGTTCTTCATCGTCGATAGCACGAGCACTTATGCTGTTCTGCTAGGAAGAGATTGGATCCACGCCAACTGCTGCATTCCCTCCACGATGCACCAGTGCATAATACAGTGGGATGGGGATGAGGTAGAGGTCGTCCAGGCCGACGACTCAGCCGAAATCTCAGCGGCTGGCATGAACGCATGGGAAGCAGCAGGCCAAGAACCCCTCTCAGGTATCAATTTGGACGACTGCGAGCGCATCGACGTGACGAAGGGAAGGGTTAAGCTGGTTTTATCCACTGGCCTGACCATGTAGCTGAGGCAGAGCAGTAAGCAAACGGGGCGAGGCTGATCCTTGTGATCGGCCCCAAAAAATCTATGAAGGGACGTTACAGGACCTTCAGTTAGCGCTTCAATCATTATGGAGGCCGATCCCAGCAATTGGCCAAAATTATCCTCACCACATGTTCTGCTTGTGTTCGTCCTTGACCCTATCAAGAGCCGACGTGCGAATTACAGAGCCGATATCTGTCATTCCCTGACAGATTCGGCTCGGGGGGCACCTAAACACGATGAACATGGGAACAGGTGCAGGAGAACATGTGTGCAATGAAATATTGGGGCCGATTAGGAGAAAATCGGCCGGTAAAAAAAAATTTACAGCCGATGCAAGGGCATCGACTTTAGAATTAAGGAGCAACTAGTACAATCATACGAGGTTTACCAGATTCCCACCAAGTTCAGTTCAGAAGGGGTATATCGGCGTTGTGATCGGCGTTGTGTTCTTCTTTGACATTCTCGCCTCGAGTAAGGCTCGGGGGGCAGCAGGCCTGGTAGATGCTCTGTTCAGGGGCCGATTGGGGTACCATCGGCTGTTTTTTTCGTCACAACCTTCTTCACAGAGGATGAGTGCTAGAGAAGACCATGAGGTTTGGTTGGAAGAATTCAAAGGCTTCCCTGAAGATTCTACATTATCCACCAGATTTCAAAATCATCAGTTGACGGGAGAATTTTTAAAGGACCGATGCGTGGCTATCGGCTCATTATGCATTGGCAAAGGGGACAAATCGGCAAGATCAGTATAAGAAGCAATCGGCTAAATTAAAGGAAATCGGCAAGATCAAATTGGGGAAAGTTCTTCATTGATAGATTTCTTACATAAAGAGCTGATTGCTCTCAAAAGGAAGTACTAGGGGATACATTGCCCCATCTACTACTACTGGTCCTATACTAGAGATCCTATCTATGGGCCGTCACTGCCCTCGTCGTCGCCGTCCTCGCCGCTGTCGGCGCTGCTCCCGGCAGGCTCGTCGTCGCTCCAGTGGCTGCCGACTGGGCCCTCATTGTCTTCATCTTCTTCGTCAGCGTCATCGTCGCTGTCGAAGTCGCTGAGGTTGCCCGGCCAAGGGCAGAACCGCTTGGCCGGCGGCTCGTCGGAGGAGGTGTCGTCCTCCTCCTCCTCCTCCTCCTCCTCCTCTTCCTCCTCCTCCTCTTCGGGAGAGGTGAAGTCGCAAGAGAAGAGATCGTCGTCGCTCTCCTCCTCCGTTTCCCCGACGGCGAGGAAGCGGAGGTCGCTCTCCCCGTCGGTCAGGGACTTGTCGTCCTCTGACCAGATGGAGAAGTCGTGGCTAGACTCCTCCCCGGCCGCAATGGCGCGGCGGGTGTTGGCCGCGTGGACCTCCGCCGGGTTGTACTCCGGCGTCGGCTCACGGGACGTGGAGGACTGGCTGGAAAGATCCGATGGAGCAGAGGAGGAAGAAGACATGGTGGCGCAGGAGGGCTTTTGGAGTGCTAATGCGAAGGAGATGCAGGGGAGAACTGTTCATAGCGGTTAAATAAAAGGGGATATAGTGGAAATTCAATGCCACAGCGAGTTTCCGAGGAAGTGGTGCCTAAAGAAAAAAAAAACTGCCGGGTCACGCGGAGAAGTTGAGAAGGCAAGGCATCATGATGAAGGATACCGCAACGGTTCTGCCACGACATGACCCGACGAAGGAAAGCAGAGTGATTTTGGAATTACCAATTCCAAAACCAGGGGGGCATGTGTTATCACCAGAATTTGACCGAGTCGGAGGTGGGCCACGATCAAGATAGGCTTGAAGATTATATATGGAGAGAATACGAAGATCGGCCTTATATGCAAAGTTGGGCTAGATTGCCCATTTATCTGTAATTATAGTAGATCGCATCTTAGATTAGAAAATAGAGTTTTACCCGTGCACGGTTAGGTGCACGCCTAAATTAGAAAGTCCCCTGGACTATAAATATGTATCTAGGGTTTATGGAATAAACAACAACACACGTTCAACCCAACAAACCAATCTCGGCGCATCACCAACTCCTTCGTCTCGAGGGTTTCTATCCGGTAAGCGACATGCTGCCTAGATCGCATCTTGCGATCTAGGCAGCACAAGCTCCACGTTGTTCATGCGTTGCTCGTACTGAAGCCTTTTTGATGGCGAGCAACGTAGTTATCATAGATGTGTTAGGGTTAGCATTGTTCTTCGTTTAAACATGCTATCGTAGCGCAACCCTTGCATGTCTAGCCGCCCTCACACCTATCTCAGGTGTGGGGGCGGCACCCCGCTTGATCATTATTTAGTAGATCTGATCCGTTACGATTGCTCCTTGTTCTACAAGGATTAGTTTAATATCTGCAATAGTTAGGCCTTACAAAGGGGGGGAGGATCCAGCGGCACGTAGGGTGTCGTTCGCAAGTCCTAAACAGGATGTTCCGAGGATCAACTTCATGTTGGTTTTTAGGCCTTGTTTAGGATCGGCTTACGATCACCGTGCGTGGCCGCGAGGCCCAACCTCGGAGTAGGATGATCCGATTATGCGGTGAAAACCCTAAATCGTCGTAGATCTCATTAGCTTTATCTTGATTAAGCAGGACCACCATATATTCGTGCACCCCGTACGAATCATGGGTGGATCGGCTCCCTGAGCCGATTCACAGGATAACCTGAGAACCGATCGAGGCTCGTATTTAATGTTTACGTGTATGCCATGCAGGAAACTAAGCGAGGCATCTCCATCACCTTCCTGACCAGGTATAGGTCAGGTGGCACGCCCTTGCACTTCGCATCGGACGTGTGACCAGAAGAGCTTTGCGGGCCGTCGCTCGGAGGGGTCTCAGCCAGCCGCAGCTCTAGGCTCTTCCCGGCTCTACCGTGTTGACCGTCGCTGCCCGCCGGTGGGTTTCTGACGTCAACAAGAACTCCTCAGGGAAATCCATCAAGGAGAGTGCGGACATCACGCCTCCTCCAGAGCCATAGTAGGCAAAGCCTTTCGGCACGGTTTCTACTGACCGACTGCGTTAAAAGATGCAGAGGAAATGGTAAAAATATGCAACGGTTGCCAGCGCTTCGCCAAGAAAAGGCACGCGCCGGCTTCCGCCCTGAAGACCATCCCCATCACTTGGCCATTCGCTGTGTGGGCTCACACGACGCACACGACGCACGCGTTGGCTCAACCTCCCTTAGTATATAGAGAGCTTTTGGAGCGATTTTCAAATTTCGAGGGAGGGAAAGAACATGGCAGGAAGAAGGAAAATATTTGGGCTTTAGTTCAGGAGGGAAAAAGGTGAAGACATACAAGTAAAATCGTATGCCACATTTAATCACAGGGGTGCCCATATTTAATCGCCCGGGAGTATTGTGCATGACATGGTAATCAATCAGGATAAGTGCCCGGCTGCTTACCTTTCTAAGCGGGCGGCAGTTATGATGTTTGGTATTCTTAGGTAGGCCTATTTTCCAGGAAAACTATATGAGAGGAAGGGACGTAGTACCATATTTCCTTGCTTGTTTCTCGGTTTAGTATATATATGGATAGACCTGTTTTTTAGCGACGAGCCCCTATAATTTCTCGGTTGTTTTTACAGGATAGTTATTTCAGAACCACACTTGTTTATTTTTTTTTAGTTTAACATCATGTGCTAATCGTTCTGGAAACCTATTTGAAACTTTCTCTTCTTTTCAGCCACAACTGTCATTCGCTCGCATGCACTAATTATAATTAGTCTACACTACTTAAAAAGGAGGAACATATTCCTTATTCTGCCTACCGTTCAATACGTCAAGTTTGGTCGTCAACCTTGTAGGCTTCGCCCAGCATTCTATCATCCCGCGTGGGCCAACTGGGCCATAGCCCAACTAACTCGAGTGGAACGGGAACTCACCCGAAACCCTCGCTCCTCACACGGGACGCAATCCCCGTCGCGCCGACCACCTCTATCTCAACATCCCGCCGCCCCCGCCGGCCGCCTCCATCTCCACAGCCCGCCGCCCCCTCCTCCCTTTGGCAGTACAGAGTGGCTATCAACCGCCTAAATCTCCACATCCCTTCGCCCCTTGTCCCTTTGCCTCGGCGGCGCGGTTATGTCGAATCCATGTCGTCATCTCCCTCGTCTAGAGTCAAGACTTGATTGGCCATGACTCACGGGGACACTCGCTCTGGATCGAGGAAGAAATATCACGGGGAGCACTGCAGCGGGTGCAGTGGTGTACCCTGTCTGTTGGGTTCGTCTGGGTATGTACAGAGTTGCGTGTCATGGAGGAAGCACGGAAGGTGTTCGACTGTATGCCGCTCAGAGATGCTATGTGGAATGTTCTCCGGAGTGCGGTATCCATGAGTTTCGGCAAAGTAGGATCATGTATCCATGAGTTTCTTAGAGTGATCAGCTATGAGGTTCGGCCTGACGAGTTCATCTTACATTTGCAACTTCCAACTACCCTAAATGGTTTAGCTCAGCGGTTTACTGGTCCGAGGCAATGCAGGTACACTACATTATTATGAAATCTGGGTTTCTCAAGGAGCTCTTCCTATGCAATTTTATTGCTGAATGTGTATGGGAACTAGGAGGTGTGGTCACGTTTACTTGGCCAAGAATCTGTGCCATGCTATGACAGAGAAGTATTTTGTAGCATGGACCGCTGACATTTGTGAGTTTATTCCGCATCTAAACCGACAAAGTAACTTCACCACAACTGCAAGTTAAAAAACCAGTGAGTAATAATGATTTACAAAATCTAGCACATTTTTTGTTTTGTCACCAAAACTGCGCCTACTGGATAATTAGCCTTCAGTATTTTAGATGTGGATTTCTTATGCTATTTGAATTGAGCACATGAGTTGAATTGGCTTTGTTGCAATACTGCAGTGCAATATAATTATATTTGAGGCCATCTAATGGATTGAACATTGTTGTGAAATTGCAGGATGAGCAACAAGATTGGGATCAAAAGGCTGCAGTAGTGCCAACATCGAGTTGTTCAATTGGCGGTCCCAAATTATGTGTTGTGAAAGCATGGAAGAGCTATTTAAAGTAATTCATTGATCACTAAGTCTTAAAATGCTATGATTGATCATGATATATGAATCATGCAGCTTCATCGATCTTACTTGATAATGGCTACTCTAATTGTCTAACTGAAGTTGTTTTGTGGATATCCGAGCCATTAGAACAACCTGGAGCAGGTAACTCGCCAGACCCCTTGAACAATTAGCATATGCATACGCAAAGCAAGATATTAATTGAAAGGCATAAAAAGTGAAGATTGGCAGCACTAACTATTACTAATTAACAGAAGTAGTTAATCATTTCAGCCTATCTGTATCGCTTACGCCATCATGTACACCGGCTGAGAGGATGAAAAGATCACACATGCATAAATTGGCTTTGTTTACCTTGTAAGCACCATAAACACTTTCCTGACATATGGGTTAGTAAACACAGGACCTCCCTACCACTACAATTATGATTATATCTTTCTCTGTTCACAAAAATTATGTGCCCATCCTTTACAGGACCCTGTATGTGGGTTCTCCATTTCCAAGTCTATCCAGGAAATGTACTATGTTACTATGGTACTGTTGTTGTAGATTTTGATTCCAACTAATATCGTTTTGTTTAACTGGAAATGAATTAGGCTATGCTCAATTCTACAAATGTATAATGGGTCTTGATTCCCGACAGTCGCATCAGTTTGGTAGTTAGTAAACAGAGTAAGAAAAATATTTAGGAATTTAACATGGACCCTTGATTTCTCTTATAAATTTGGGAGAGGATAGAGGAAAAGAAAAGGAATCATATTTTGAATGTTCATACAATCCTTTTCTAGCTCTATAATATATTTATACACCAAATAATAAGTTTGTAAGGTATAAGTCATTATTTATTCCAGGCATTGCAAATTAAGCCTCATATGTAGAAATTAATCGTTTTCTAGCTCTATAATACTTATTTTCAACTCAACAAAGAATATATTAGATGACAGAAATATCTAGGTGAGATTGTTCTTACGGTGTTTCTCTAAAAATTGTAGGGACATTCATTTCCAGTTGCAGCACAACCAAATAGAAGGATTTGGGATCTGGGACCATGACTTCTGTGAGTAGTTCTTCTAATGACCATGACCCGTATGTAATATTTTTCTTCTTGGTCACATATTGCAGCGATGAAGGTTTTGGGTGTCAGTGTGCCGACGCATCACGCCAAACTGACAACTGAGCTGGCGCTCTTCATCTTGCACCTATGCGTCTTTTTAGCTTCTATGATCATGTTCATGGATTCCTATAAGCGGTCAAAATGTTATGTTTCGAACTAATTCTGTTGTGTTGTGTTGAATCAGGTTGTCACTACCGAAGGCTATGATATGTCAATGGTATCAAAGAGGATGCCTAGCAACCATGGGGTTTGCATTTCTTGCTATAACCATGGATGACTCTGGAGCTTTTGATTTGAAACAAGGAGTTGCCAGAGTTCAGTATGTTGGTGAAATACACGCATCAGGCTTTTAGAAGACGTGTTGTTTACTAATTATAACCAGGTATATTATTTTAGCCAAGGATGTGAGTTCTTATTTATGGATGAGTTGCCGGAATTCCATTCTACGACATGAGCATGAATAAGCTACTAAGCTTCCTTGGTGTTCAATTGGTAGCGTTTTATTTACATCGACATTTCTTATGTGTATCTCTGTGGCAAAGTTAGTTCATATGGATTCTACAATTTTTCCTTCTAGATTTTGTGAAGTTACTTTGCTCGTGTTACTTCTTCTAAATCAATGAGATCGTGGGTTACAATCTCTGTGCCAGCATGCAGCTCCAATTTTTTTGTGATCTATAACACTTAGTTCTTGGTGTCAACACTCAGTCTCAATACTACAGTGTGCTAGCATCATAAGAAGTGAACAATTAGGTGGATCTAAAGACGATCTGCATCACATTGTATTAGTGTATTGTGCTACTCCTAGCACAACTTTTATCATGACAGTAACTAATGCAGACTTTTGGAATTGGCAAAGTGCCCGTATCCTGTTTCAGTTGAACTGCATTAAAAATAGTCCGCTGCAGTGTATATATATTTTTAAATCAAAAGTATTTAGATTTTTTTTCTAATTTGTTGTTCTTATTGCCTACTTTATTTTCCCCACCTTTTAGTGATAGGAACAAGGTGGCATTTAAGCATTTTTCTCTGGTGTTTATTTCTCCATCGTAGTGCCGGCTTGGCAAGATAATTTATGATATATGAACCAGTACATACTCTGTGTATTTTGATTGACACATGGTAGCTGAATTAGAATTGGTAATCGGGCTCAGACTGTATAATGCCAAGTCTTAAAACAGGAAGCATTTCCGAGGGATGAAAGTAATTCATGATGCTATCTAGCAATTCTGGGGAAGGGATTTTTTTTATTTTGGTTAACGTGTCTCTAATCTAGCTGATAGCATTTCACGGCAAAAGGGGTTATAAGTATAACAATTTTTTCTAAAGCGTGCAGTGAGAAAATACATATATTTTTCTGAAGTGCTACCAAATGGCCTCCCTTGAATAGCAAGACTAGGATTTATCTTTTTTGGTGAGATCAGTGTCAGGTAGGAGTTTTATTTTCCTATATTTCAATGTTCAATGTGCTCAGGCTTTCTAACATGCTGCATTCTTGTGTTCCGAGTTAACAAATTTAAGTGTTTTGTGTTTTACAGAGATTTGAGGATTTGAGAAATAAACCATATATGGTTTTGTGCTTGCAGTGATTTTGGCACCTGGGTTCACTTTGCATGGATGGAATAGAATCAGATCCCTGGTGTATAACTGGTGGTAAAATTTGCTCTGTCTATATCAAGGATAAGCCAGATGCACTCAAGAACTAGGTTTAGTCTTTCTTGGGATTTCTGAAATTTGAAGTTAGTGGTTTTGAAATATATGCTATTTCTGAACCATTGTACAAATATATTGCAAAATATATGCTATTCTGCTTGTTAGTAATTTGTTACTGAATTTTTCATTGTAGTGAACTCTCTTGCTACTTATATTCCACATAAATGAGGGCTTACAATTTCAATAGAACAAGGGAAGGAGAAGGGGTTTCGGTAGGAAAGAGAAAAGGAGGGAAAAGATCTGGAAACACCAAGATAAAGAAGTTAGTTTTGCATTAGCTGATATTCCCATTCCAGTGTGCATTGTCGGGGCCATGGATATGTGTTCATGGATTTATATCCTGTTTAATATGGAGAAGCAAAACCATTTGAGACAGTGATGCTCGATACCTAGATTATACTTCACCATGAAATAGAGAAACTTGTGAGGTCTCGTCGGTTGAGTTGACTAGCACCTACATACCTTCATAATGTTTGAACTCAAACGGAAAACTTCATGTCAAAAGAAACATATTGTTCCTTGTGCACTATTAGAAATCCCCAACATGATCATTGTGTTCTCTCTTGTTTGAATAATTGCTCTGCTTCAGTGTAGAAGCAACTCCCCGTATATTCTTTCATCTATAATAGTTTTCTGATTCATTGATTTAGTTCAACAAGTAATGTGTCTTATATTTGGCTTGTTCAGGTGGCGTGCTTTTTTTTACCGTGAAAACCGTAGGGGAAGCCCCCACGGTGTGATTTTTATATATTAAAGACAAACAAAACAAAGGTTCACCCCATATTTACAAAGGTTGAGAGGATCAACCCAAGGGCACCTAAAACGAAAAAACTAAAAAACAGAACTAAATTACAAAGAGTTCAACCAGATGTTTAATGGCGCCTTATGCTTTTCCTTTACTCTATGCAAAGTGAGCAATATATCCTTCTTGAACAGAGGTTTCCAACGAGCACAACTGGGGTTCTGATTTTCGAAAATGAGACTATTTCTTTCTTTCCATATATTCCATGTTGCACATATTGCCACCTCCATGAAGCATGACCGTATTTCCGGTTGGCCTTCATTCTGAGTGGATGGCACTAGAAGTCCTGGATCAATATTATCAAATTTTATTCTCCCATTTATATGTCACTTGCCTCGGTGACACTTAGCTTAATGTTTCTTTGATGCACCGGTCCAATCAAACAACCATCTTTTTTTCCAGCTCTTGTCACCTCTAAAGAAATTACATCGCTTGTTCTTGCGATAACGTCTGGTGAATGCAAAAAAGGAAGAAAAAAATGATGGTTCATGCTAATACATGGACCAAGTTTTTTCACGGTGGAGCCTGTGGAGATGTATTCAAGATCTCTGCACTACGGTAAGGATAAAGCTAGACATTCTTTTGTGAAAATTTGTGAGAACTGTCTGAAGAAGCAGCACAAAGGTGTTGCTGAAGAAAGTGTAACATGTTAGTTTCAAGTGGAGAAAATGTGGCGTACCATGTATTGCTTTGTTCATGGTAAATAATTGTCCAATTCTGTATTTTGGATTGTGGAGGTGATTCTGATATTCAGAATTCACAAAAAGATAGGATCTTGATTTTGTTCGTTTAAAACAGAATTGCTTTGGTTACCTACCAGTCCAATATTTCTTGTAATCTTGTAGGTGTGCTGCTTCATTTTCAGAATTACTTTGGTTACCTACCACCAATAGTATAACATGGTTCATTTCTGATGGTTGTTGTGATACAATATTGTATTTCATACCATCAGTTACTAAATGAGATGCCGATATTTTCTTAGATTGTGGGCGGCTGTGTTGTAAGTATACACACATTTTCTTGTTTATAAATTATAAACAAATAGTACATTATGATGAGTGTCTCGAGTGTAGCACCGCTCTCTTCAGTGTCTTTGCGTTGGTCGATGTCTTTGCTCGATGTCTTTGCTGCTATCTTCAGTTGTTTTCTTGAAAGTAGTAGCATGGATGTTTTGAGATGTAAATATTAAATGAACTATGGAAACTGCAAAATTCTTGTAAAGAGTAAGAGCATCTCCACTCGTCTCCCCGACGAGGCCCCCGAGCGACGTTTTTTCCATCCGAATGGCGTAATTCGGCCCAGTCGCGCCCCCGGTTCCTCGTTTTCGTCCGGATTTGGCCCTTCATCCATCCGGCGAGCCCACGCCATCCCCGGTCCCCCGGGGCGCGCTCGGGGACTCCGGATGAAAGATTTTGGCGCGAAACGTCGTGTGGACCCGCGTAGTCGGCGACAGGAAAGCCAAATCCTGTCGATTTTCCCTCCAATTTGCTTGCATATCCCCATTCTCTCCCGCCGAATTTGTCCATTCTCCTCCTCGTCTTCCAGTTCCAGTTCCCGGACTCATCTTCTCGTCCACCACCGCTCTCCTCCTCGTCTTCTCATCCACCACAATGCCGCCGAAGGCGACGACAAAGAAGCCGCGGGCGAAGAAGGAGCGGCCGCCGGGCATGACGAACGCAGAGTGGGCGGCGGACGAGAAACGACGCGAGGTCGAAACAAGCGTCAGGGCGGAGAGGGTGAAAAAAGCCGCCGCCAAGAGGGCGGTGGCGGCCCAGGACGAACAAGCAAGGAAGATCAGCATGGCCATGAGCATGGGCCATGTTCCCGGCGGCGGCGGCGCCATGTTCCCCGGCCAATGGCCGACGCAAGGTACAAGCAGTTCCCCGTCGTCCTTCTCCCCTTCGATGTACTCGCCGTCGCCGCCTGCCATGTTCCAAGAGGGCGCCTACGTCCAACCGTCCAGGTTCACGCCATCGCCGCCCGAGCTTGATGTCGGCAGCGGCGGCCAGTTCGAGGGCACCTCGCTGGCCCTGCGACGAGGGCCGCTCCCGTTCGGTGCGATGGCGGCGCCGAACGAAGAGGAGATCCACGAGATGATCACCTCCGGCTCCATGGCCGCCGCTGCGAGCCCGGGGTTCTTCATGGCCGCCGCCACTGCGAGCCCGGGCTTCTTCACGCAAGAGGATGCGAGGCCGACGGCAGCTGTCGCAGCGCGCAACAAGTATGTGGAGGATGTGGCCGACGGAAGCCAAGCCGTCGAAGAAGAAGACGAAGAAGAAGAAGAGCCAACTCAAGCCGCCGCCAACCTGTCGAAGGGGAAGAAGAAGAGGAAGAAGGACTCGCCGCCTGCCGAACCGCGTATCAAATGGACGCCGAAGGAACAGGAGTGCCTCACCGAAGCTTGGATGACCGTGTCCATGAACGGCATAACCGGGGCCAATCAGTCGTTCGACACATATTGGCTTCGAGTGAAGCAGGCGTTCGACGAACGCAAACTCGTCGATCCCTACTTCAACAAGACGAACATGAACGTGTACCGGGGAGACAAGGCAATGGCCACCCATTGGGGGATCATGCAGACAGCGTGCAGCAAATGGCACGGCATACAGGAGGAGGTCGAAGAACGGCCGATCAGCGGCCACGACTTGGAGCAAAAGGTATGCTCCGTCGACCCTGCATCACCGAGGTTAGCTGTGCACCGTGTACATCGTCGTGAGCTGACCCGTATCGCCGTACTCTTTTTCCCAAGTTGCGTCGTGCTTTGGACATGTACATGGACGACACCGGCGTGCAGTTCAAGTTCCTGAACGTCTACGCCCGCCTCGAGAACTGCGAGAAGTGGAAGGAAACCCGCAAGACCCTCTCGAAGAGCAAGACCGAGCAGTACAACCCCGACGCTCCGGTGGTGGCGCGGCGGAAGGGCGCCCTGAACTCGGCCAGAAGAAGCTCAAAGAGCTCAAAAAGACGGGCAATCCCGCCGACAGGATGCATGCGTCGATCGACAAGTGCTAGGCTGACTTGAGAACGCACGCCAACGGGAGGAACGACAAGTTCGACGGCAGGTGGCGGGAGATGCTCGCCAACCAAGGCGTCCGGATCGCCCTGCTGAAGACGACGGCGGAGAAGAAGAAGAGGAACATAGACTTGGCGTTCCTGATGGGCGGCGGCAACATGGAACTGATGGACGAGGAGACGAGAAATTGGTACCAGGGCCATCGCAGCGACATCCTCCGAGCCACTCCGGCCAGTCCTTCGTCGTCTCCGCCGGCTCCTACCTCGTCTTCCTCACCGTCTACCTCGTCGACTGCCGCTGCTTCGACGTCCACTGCCGATGCTTCGTCGTCGACTGCCGCAGCCGCTTCGACCACGACGTGTGAGGAAACTGGTCCGTCGGACACCGCCGTGCCGGCCGGGACTGCCGATGAGCCTGTTTCCTTGTAATTTCCCTCCGATCGCCGATCTGTGGCTGATCCTTTTGCTCCTTTTGCCGATCAACTGGCCGTACTTGTAGCGCCGAACGATTTGTTTGAATTTAAACTATGTCCGCCGAACTCCGGGTGGACGACTGGAAATACGGTACTCCCCACGACTTTATTTCGTCCAATCCGGCGGTTGTTTCGTCCGGATTTCACCGTGGGGAGCGTCAACGAGTGGAGATGCTCTAAGTGTGTTCTCCCAACCTGATTGAAGTGGCGAAGTCATATTTTCTTATAATCTCTGCCATTATTGAAGAGCATGTTAGTGTGGCAGGTGAAGTAGTTGGCGAGCATGATCGAGCTATAGAGATTGCTGAAAGAGGCATATAGAAGCTGTATGGTAGCACTTTGATAGTGTTTTTGAAACTCAAGGTGAAGAGGAGGTGTCGAGCAATTGAAGGAATTCCTGGAGGGTCTAGAGATAGTTTCATGCAGCGGCGTAGGAATATTTTGTTAGAAACGAATGTTTTTCTGTTGGTCTCAAGGCTTGTGATAAGCAATGATTTTAAATTATCTTCTATAGTTTTATTTGATGATTATAATTTATGATATCTCTAATTTCTTTGTTTTTTTTCATAAGTGCATTAAGAACTATATATGTGCATTGGGCAAATAAAATTTGAGTACCCGTAGCAACGCACGGGCATATTAACTAGTTGAGATAAACATCTAGAGGTAACAAACAAGCTTTGCGAAATACAAACAAGCTCCGGTGTAGATTAACCGGCGCACTAGAAAAAATTCCGGACCCAAGACGATCGCTAACTGGTTGAGAAATACGAGAAAAGAAGTGTTTTTACCGTACATAACAATGGGAATAAACAGCGGTAGGCCAATGATGGTAGGGAGGCCCACGTTCCATCGTGCATGCAATCTTTCCCAGCAATATTCACCGAGAAAGCGGCATGCATAGCTAGCTGAATCCCATCACTAATTAAACAGAAAGTCAATGCTATAGTGCCGCAACGAGCGGGGGGGAAATAAACTGCATGATTTAGATGTCACGCTGTTTAATCTGTATCGGAGGAAGTAGGCCGATTCGGTTGGAAGCTAGCTCACACCGATCCTTAGCATCATTTTTCAAAACATGTCGTGCAGGGGCAGGTTTACGTGAATTTCCAAACTAGCTAACACTATGAAACGAAGTGAGAGGCGGGGCGTTGGGAAATGAGTCGAGTCGATCGACTGGGCCGAAGCATAGTGAGACAATACCGCACCAAGGCCTCATCTTTGATGTGCCTGAGTTCTAGGGAGTAAATGTCCTGCAAAAAAGAATGCACACTGAGGTTCACAGGCGTGGCCGATGCATCAACACACACCTATTACCTAGTAAAAGCCTTCTCTTCCTGCTGCAAATCAAAACCAAGAAGTACAACTTCTTATGTGAAACATTGTAGAAACTGAGGCCTAACGAAATCACTGGATTTTTATAGACCACACCTGGTACTAACTTGACTAAAAAATCCACTAAGAACAGGCACCATAATTGCCTCTCTATAGAAAGAACATGTGCATATGTAACTTCACATTACTTCCAAAAACACCTACATCTGGTATTATTAAAATAATCTAGCAAGTAAGCGCTGGCACAAAGAAAACTTCTTCTAGCTCTGCAAATGCAGTTAGAAAATCGCATTGACAATGGAATTAAATGCAAAGAAATGAATTCCAGACACAGATTCAGGTCACAACTCAACACAACAATTGATATATTGGTCAAGGAGAAGCAAAGAGTGGACTGAAACATCTTGTATACCTTGTGGGTTGTGTAGTAAGGAGCCCAAACGGTCGAGAGGACCTCAACATGGTCGAAGAGCTCGGTCGGATAGCCGATATGCATCCTATGTCCATCCTCTTCTGGCAGTCTTAAAATGAGTTGACAATAATGACATATTGGCATAAAGGGTGTCATGGTGTGTGCTCGCCCACATCTTGTTGGTGGCGTTCAGGTAGCGCCCTGAAATGCAATGCAGAGAACATTGTTAGGCCCAAAAAACTTTACTCGAGTTGAGTGCTGCATAGAGAAGACACACAAAAGAGAAATCTAAACAATTAAGAGAAAAGTCAAGCCATTTGGCTACTTGTACAGAAATAGGGAGGAAAGGCAATTAAGAGAAAAATCAAGCCAATTGGTTGAGTGCTGCTGCTTGAATTACTAATTATTAAGTACACCACTACAACATGTACACAAAGCTGATAAAACAGCTTGTTAATCACACATGCTGCCAGCACGACAATCACACTGAAGAGCTCAAATATATTTGTTCTATTCTGTGCCATCACAGACAACATAGATGTAAACCAGTTTCAATCTCCACATGCGGAATTGACATCGTTGGGTTGAGTTCTTTCAGTTCCAGGAGAGCAGAAACAAAAGCGACCCTGGATCAACGTTATTGCGGGCTCTACATACCTAGAACTCTGCTAGATTGATATAATAGTTTCTAGTTATCTAATCTACACAATTATGCTAGGCTACGGACTGAGAAGACACTTCAGATAACTGAATGAACAGATAAACTTGCTTGCACATGGAGACCGAGAAATTAGGTACTCAGGATGGCGATGATCACCAACATTGGAGAGCCAAAAGTTCATCGCAGGCGATGGCAGGGATGTTGTTTTCACCACGATGGGGATGGGGATGAGTGGCATCGGCACCGAATATTATCACAGGCCTATCGGTGAACAGATGGATGCAACTTAGAATAGAACACTGCATCAGCCTTCGAAAATATAGTGCCATGTTAGACTCGACGATCCATGCACACACAAAGCACAATGAGAAGTGGCAAGTTTCGCTTGAACACCAACCTTGACATTTATCTTCAGAGCAAGGCTTGCCATGATCTACTTGTTCACCTTAAACACTTGCTTGGTAAAACATCACTGGGAAAGAAGCCCAAGATCGATCTCACGCATAGGCTTCAGGTCACCTGATAGATACCAGCACAATATGATCATTAACTTGGATTGAACCTTGAGTCTAGTAGTACAGAAATCGTCTTAACTGAAAGTTTACATACCGTAAAGTGGGCCATTGTTCAAGCTCCATGCGCTGAAGTCCGAGTATGGTCAATGCTCCAGGTCAAACAATCTAATTTACAGGATCAAAGAAAACAGGAATAAGACCAAACAATCTAAGTTACTAGATCAGAGAACACATGTATATAGAGCACGTATTTGATTAAGAAGCTCTAGGTCCAACAATCTAAGTTACATGGTCACAGACCAGAGGAATAAAGAGCATGTATTTGATTAAGCCAAGTGACAGTATCAGAGAACACAAAACATAAAACTGACCACAATCTATGTTTCGGTTCACAAATATTACACAACAAGGGAAACCCGTTTCTTTCTTGATAGTTAACCATAATTCCAAGTACTATAAAAGATACGAGCAAAGACAAGTATTTTTCACTTGGTTCTGACCTCCTCTGTTATGAGCTTCAACAATATCAGAAGCATCAAATATATCACATAAGGCAAAGAGACTCACTCAGAAAATATATATACATGGTGTTTACACTTTAGAGAAGGCCTTATTAATCTAACCATAAGCTCTGTAAAATGCAAAATGTGAAATACAAACGTGAGATGCAATTCAACATAATAGCGCAGCCAAAGCAATTTGACGCTTACTCTTGATACATTCCTGGTTAAAGGCAACAACCTTAAAGGCATACAAAACAATGACCTGAATGGTTCCTTTTCTAAATAGAGAAAAAAAACTCAACCTCCTCTAGGCATGATACTTCTCTAGATGTAGTAGACAAGGAAAATAATTAAACCATGGAGTGCTAGGATGAATATATATAGTTATCAATCCAAGAAGAAGGCCACACGATACCAACCAGTGGTATTCACACCCACATAATTAACAGGGCTAGGACCTCTAATAACCAGGACGACGTGTCAATTCATCCAACATGAACGTGCTTTGGCCTTTGGAGTGGATTCAAAGCCAGCACAAGGATGCTCCCTATGTACAGCAGGATTAAGAAACGTTGTGTAAATTGCCTTTGTATCATACCTCTTTGTACCATACATGGTTGTTGAGATTCAGTAAAATCGCCTTGGTCAGGTGCTCAACGGCTTCCTCTGGTTTCCCTCCCAAGTAATAACAGTAGATTATAAAAACAAAACGGAGCTGGTCCGAATTTTTTCGTCACTCAAACCATACCTCTTTGTACCATACATGGTTGTTGAGATTCAGTAAAATCACCTTGGTCAGGTGCTCAATTGCTTCCTCTGGTTTCCCTGCCAAGTAATAACAGTAGATTATAAAAACAAAACGGAGCTGGTCCGAACTTTTTCGTCACTCAAACCAGAACAAGTCAACATTAAACCATAACTGCTAAAGTAGAGCAAGTAAATATTTTAACCAAAACCACTAAATCTACCCGCTGTCCTAATAAGCCTAAGTAGTGGCAATTACATGTTAATCAACTAAAATGCCAGATCAATACTATCATATATAAGTAACAGTGAAAGACCCAAATTGGGTATATACAAGAATGAGGAACATGAGTATAAGCTCTAAGACAACATCTACAAGATCATGCATTTGTGTAATAAACCTTTTCATCAATGAGAAAAGGCAAAACCAATGGAAAATAATGTTCCATGATCCCACCCACCCTCATCAATCGCTAAAATAACTCCCAGATCAATGAACAACAAATAATTAAAAAAATCATTGGAGAAGATCCCTCACGAGAAATCCAACACATAAGTTATTTGTTGCCAAGTCATTTGCAAAGAAACTATAGATCAATGACATTTCTAGATGTACACAATAGCCCTCTTAGACACAAAAATGCACAAGAGAGAAGCTCAAGTCAATCCTCACTAGTAGACTACAAATCAGAAGGAAGCTACTCCTCAAAATCAGTGTGCTCAAGGTAATATGTATACGTCCAGAAAGCTGCAGATCAACACAGTTTGACCTTTAAAACTGAGACTAACTTGTCACAAGAGAGTATATTACCAGATTGCAGTCACTTGCTAAACCTTCAAGCCCAAACTCTGAAGCGAGATATGGAGAAACCTAGTGGTGGCTTGCACTGCACTTCCAAATTCTGACGTCCTCTTTCTGCCGATGCCGCTGTAGGTGGCCGAGCTGGCCGCGTGTGTCAACGGACATGGCAGCAACAACATGGTCTTGTACCGCCATTGGTCTCTTTCTTCTCAGCTTTTGTAGACTCCTATAACACAGATGAAGATCATTCTATGGTAATTCTAGTGAAACACAATCCCAACGCCAGTTGCCCTAGCTTTGGCCTAGAGAGTTGCTTCCTCCTTGATGCTTGCAAGCAGGCCAGCGGTCGAAGGTTGTCCGCCTTCAAAGACACAGTTGTTCATGTGTTTCCGCACCATCCATTGGAGGAGTTGGGTTGCAGTAGCCAGCACCTTACACAGTGTTTAAGGTGTGTTCTGACGCACCTAGAACAACCATTTGACGATGGATGCTTCCTGTGTTGGCGGGGCGCATGTCATTCGGAGCCAAGACAATATTCCCTGCCAGATTACCTTGGTGAAAGGGCAGGGCAGGACAGGGTCTGGTGCAGCATCGTTTCAGGTGCTTGTCCACCGAGCAGGCATACTGGATAATGTTGGAGCCCACGGAGAGCGAGATGGTCCGCCGTCTTGGTTAGCTAGCCAGTGAAACAAATTCACATGTGGCGGTGCCTAGCTTCTCTAGATGAGCTTCCAAGCTCTGCTCGCTCGAGGTGGAGCCGAGCCTTTGAAGGTCACTAGGTAGTAGGATTTAGTGGTGTTGTTACCATCAGCAGTCCACTTCGATGCTAAGAATCTTGTGTATGTCGCAAGCCCAGCTATTTTTGTGCAGGCCATCGGCTACCGTCCTCACTTTCCTCCTTGTTTTTGGGTTGTAGGCATGGAGCTGAGGCGCGATCTCATTGACAGAGCGTCCGCCGATCCAGCGGTCTTCCCAAAACAATGCGGTATGGCTGTTACCCACTGTCATCAAAGTGTAAGCAATGAAGGGGGCACATTCCTCTACCTAGAATTGGAGTTCAAGGATGCTCCAAGCTCGGTTGGTTCATGTCGGTGCGGCTATACCAAAGCCATCGTAGGCGGAGGGCAGGGCCGGCCTCTCTCTTCCCAAGGCCGCTATGCATGTCTTAATCTAGGTTTTTCTGCCATATGGAGGTTGACCCTTCATTACTGGACTTGTTTCAAGTGTTTTTCCATGTGCTATCTTCTAATAAGATATCATGGAGTCAAACTAGTAATGAAAGGCCTCAGTTATTACTCTACACGTTGAACATTTCTGGACTTCTTACAATGTTTTTCAAGTGTTAGGTTCCTCGAAAGAGCACCAAACTCCAAAGTATTACTATTGTTTAGTCAACTTCACTCTTGAGTACACTACACATTGAGGCGTCTTTTTATTGTTAAATCTGTTTGTATGCTTGATATGCTCGCTGCTTGGAACCTTGGGACGGTTTCAGAACTCAATTGTAAGTGATTGCCATTAGGTTTAGGTTATATTATATATATATATATATATATATATATATATATATATATATATGCTATTCTCGAACCGGTTCGAGAATAACCACTTGTGAACTTCCTGCCATTTTCTAAGTGAACTTCGTGGCGGAACTTCAAAATTGTATGTTTGGGCGGACACTATTTTTATGTTTATTTTCAAACCACTTATCGGAATGACGCGTGTGATATATCGTTCGATTCGTATGGAAATTTTGCAACTTTTTCATGTTCAATGTTTTTCCAAATTCTCTATGGTTCGAAAACAATTTTAAATACACAAAACTATGTTTTCACGGATTACTCCGTTTTCGTACATTATTTTAAGTGTATTTTTCAAACGCTTTGTCGAAATGATGCGTATGATATGCCGTTGGAAAGCTGCTGACTAGGCGCACATTTGTCATGTACAACATTTTTCTAAATTCATCACGGTTTAAGAGCAGTTCTGAAAATACATGATTTTGTTTCCGAGCTTCTTAGTTTTTTCGCATAATATTTTGGAGTTTAATTTTGAACCACTTGTCGGAATATTACAAATGATATGGCGTTGGAAAGATATAGCTCAGGCGCAACTTTTTTATGTTCAATTTTTTTTCAAATTCTCAACAGTTTAAGTTTAATTTTAGAAATATGCAAAATCAAAGATAACGTCGACACTCGTGCGATTTGAAATTGGCTCATCTAGATTGATTAGGTGTGGCATAGCCGCATGTTGGAGTATTAATATAGTTATATCACTGCTAATTCCATGTGGTGCTGGTCGATTTGTGCAAGGAAAGGCCTTACCAACGATTTCTATGTGTATGATTTCCGCCCAGAAAAATAAAGTACTTAAAATGTCCCGGTTCATAGAAGTGAACTTCATGATGTTTTGTTAGTGAACTTCGAGTCGCGATATAAAAGTTCACCGCATATTAAATATTAACTTCTCACGCGGTTGATGGTGAACTTCACTATTTTATGCTTATGTGCATCTGTGGACAAGCGAACTTACATTTTAAGTAAAAAGTGAACTTCACAATTTTATGTTTATGTGCATGAGTTAGACAAGCGAACTTACATTCTAAAAATTAATAGAAAGTACACACCAATAGAAACATCAGTGCAATTCACACGATTTAAAGTTTACACAGTGAACTGCTGTAGGGGCTATACAGTTAACTTTTGGCCAATTACACAAAGTGAACTGCTAATAGATTTGGGGCGACTTCCCCAAAATAAAGCATTAACTTACAATCTGGTGAAGTGAACTACTATTTTTCTATCACCCACACATCGAGAACATATATGTATTACCTATTCTCTAAGCAATCGAAGGTGTACTATGGGTAGAACAGCATCACCACCATCTGCTCGTGCACATACTTCACAAGTCCCTGCTCGTGCACATACTTCACAAGCCCCATCTAGCTGGAAAACTCTGAACTGAAGCACTTGGGAGGAGTGAACTTCACGGAATTAGGTGAACTGAACTTTCACGCTGGCTACAGAAAAAGCAAGAAACTTTCTTGCATCCCATTTCTTTGCCTTCAAGCTGCATGTGTATGACAAAAGAGTACAGCTTAATTAAACATGACTGCAACCTCTCCAAATTACAATTCAATCACATCTTTAAGATAAAGTAATATACTCTCATTTGATACGTGTTTCACTCACAAATCAGCAATATCAATGTAT
>NC_061513.1:291948806-291991092 GCF_022539505.1 Lolium rigidum
GGTGATCTTTTTTTATTTTTTTTACAAAAATGCTATTTCGTTTAATTTTTTTATCCATTTTTTTCACTCCCTTTTTTTCACAATTTCTAATATTTCCGTTAGTCTCTAACTACACTTAATCTCTAGTCAATTACCTTACCCTTGGTCAAACTTCCCTGGTCGGTCACCCATCCTCACACTACTCCAACACTAGCACGCTTAACTTCCGGGTTCCTTTCCGTCCCACTTCCAAGTGCTTCGCGCGCATGTTGTTGATACTACTATCATATCAATCCTATTAACATGTTGGTCAATGTCACACTTCTTTATTATTTGTATTGCAAATAATTTTTTTAATAAACAAAAGTAATGATGTAATAATAATGTTGAATAAATAAATAAAATTAACTTTTTAATTTGTATTATTTTTATTTATTTTTAAAAAATTTAATATTTTTTTTGCCAAACCTTAAACCTGAAAATTTGAAAATCTTATAATTTACTAAAAGTAATAGTAATATTCTGGGATTCAAAAAATCTTATAATTATTAATTTTAATTCTTAAAAAATAAAGAAAATATAAAATTCTAAATTTTTGGGAAAAACCTAAAATCTTCCTGCTTTCATATATTCAATTTTTTTAATTTTCCCTAATAGTAGGTTGCATAACATACAAGAATCTGAAAACATTTTATTTTTTGAATTTTCTATCATTTTCTTTTCTATTTTACAGTGTTAAAAAAGGCGATCCACAGGGGGGGGGTTGGAGGTGCGTGGGGAGCAGAAAAACCTTTAATACCGGTTCGTGACACGAACCGGTACTAACGGTCTTTAGTACCGGTTCGTGTCACGAACCGGTATTAAAGGTCCTTACGAACCGGTACTAAAGGTCTACTAGTGCAACCGGTACTAATGCCCCCTTTAGTACCGGTTCGTAAGGGAACCGGTATTTATGGCTTAGATGGATGCCCATTTTTCTACTAGTGATACACGAGTCTTTTTTTTATTTTATTTTTTATTTTGTACCTATGCATGTGTGTGTATGCATGTCTTGTCAGAGACTCAAAAATAAGGTTGGTATGGATAGAACCCTTCCATTTGCTCGGAAAAGGCCCCTCCCTCGACTGAACTGACCACGTCACCACCACATTTCACGCAAGTACGCGTACGAAGTCCCGATCGGAGCATTTAGTCTCGATCGAGTTGTGGGAGGCAGCCAGGCAGGCGCCCAACCCAATCGGATGTTAGCTTAATCTTGATTAGAGTTTGTCAAAATATGCAAGTTACCATGTCCTTTTTTTTTTTGAGAACACAGTACAACGCAGACGTACTGTCACTACCGGAAAAACATGCTTTGCCATGTTCGGCCACCTTTGCCGTGTGTCAAGTACCGCGGAACACTGCAAAGCCGTGTATGTCTGCGAGAAGGAACACGGCAAAGAAAAGAGCATGGTTACGGCAAGAAATACACATGGCAAAGGTTTGGCACACAGCACAATTTTACGAATACACACGGCAAAGAGGCAAAAAAACACACGGCAAAACGACGAGACACATGGCCCTGTTGGCCGCGTTTGGCACACGGCACAATTTTACGAATACACATGGCAAATAATTGCACACGGCAAAGAGGCAAAAAAAACACGGCAAATAATTGCACACGGCAAAACGACGAGTATGATTTTGATGTCGAAACATGTAGTGAAATTGTGGAAATTGTGCAACTTACATTTACTAAGTGTCACCAACACATCAGCAGCAGCATCCAACAGCATACAATGAACAATGATGAATTGTACCACAACGTATTAGCTGCGGTAGTGTTTTACCGAACTTCTTTCCCCTCACACCGTAAGCATACGCTGAAAAAAGATGTGAACTTCATAGCCGGGATCTTGGCGTGCACGGATGTTTGCCAACGCCGATGCGGAGGTACGTGATGGATATTTGCCAACGCCGATGTGAACTGCAGTGCTCCAAAATTAAATCCGAAATTCTAGTTTTCCGCATCTATACAAAAATGCAACACATATATCAATTACCCATACACTAATCTAACCACAAAAGAGTGAACTTTCCGAAAACAAATTAGTGAACTCCGTAGCAAAGAGCAAATAAAGCATACATGAATTGGTTTCTGGATGAGCCGACAGTAGTGAACATCTTTTATAGTCTAATGTTTCTGGATGAGCCGACAGTAGTGAACATCTTTTATAGTGAGACATGCATCAGCACATACTTTTACCATATTTTGCCCAGGCTTAATTCATTTTTTTCCATAAAAACAGAGAACAACAAATAAAGAGAAACAAGAGACAGAGGACCAGTAGTGAGGACAAGGACGATACACCCGAACCTCACACATGCAGAGTGAACTTCAGAAATTACTTTTTTGTGTTGATATATTCCGAACTTTTGCCTAGACAAAATGCTATTACTCTCCACAAATAAGGCTTAAAAAACCTGAAACAACCACAAACAAAAGCCGTTTAGAACTAGCACAACAATTCAGAAACCTACAACTTGATAGTGCACTTTACACCGACCAGAGGACCTGCTGCCCGAGCATGCTCAGCCCAGCTCTATGTGCTGCTACTTCACATTTTTGTCCTTATGTGGACAAGCGAACTTGTATTTTAAATAAAAGGGAACTTTACATTGTTGTGATTATATGGACAAGCGAAATTGCATTCTAAATAAAAGCGAACTTGCATTTTAAATAAAAGCGAACTTCACATTTTTGTCCTTATGTGGACAAGTGAAATTACATTTTAAACAAAAGCACACTTCCGTTTTAAATAAAAGCGAACTTCACATTTTTGTGCTTATGTGGACAAGCAAATTTGCATTATAAATAAAAGCGAACTTCACATTTTTGTGCTTATGTGGACACGCGAACTTGCATTTCAAACAAAAGCGAACTTGCATTTTAAATAAAACGAACTTCACTGGACAAGCGAACTTACATTTTAAATAAAAGCGAACTTCGCATTTTTGTGCTTATGGACAAGCGAACTTGCATTTTAAATAAAACTTAACTTCACATTTTGTTCTTATGTGGAGAAGCAAACTTGCATTTAAAAAAGAAAAAAATGAACTTGGCATTTTTGTGCTTATGTGGACAAGCGAACTTGCATTATAAATAAAAGCGAACTTCACATTTTTGTGCTTATGTGAACAAGGGAAATTACATTTTAAATAAAAGCGAACTTGCATTTTTAATAAAAGCGAACTTCACATTTTTGTGCTTATGTGTGTTAGCTGAAATCTGTCTATCGCTAGACAGGCCTCAACAATCCTACACCGACACCTGCTGTTTTAGAGTTGTAGATTCATGATATGTGTTCTTTGACCGGGTACACATGAAGTTCACTAAATTAAATATTTGTAGTCCACTTTAAAAAACAGCAGGTGTCGGTGTAGGATTAAGTGGAATAAATGGATTTTACTGCTCCATTCATAACTAATTTTTTTCGACGTCGTATGCAAAAGTTATTACCGTTTTACCATTTTTCAAAACTTTTTTGCAAAAAAGTGAAAATTCAATTTTTTAATTTTCCCTAATAGTAGGTTGCATAACATACAAGAATCTGAAAACATTTTATTTTTTGAATTTTCTATCATTTTCTTTTCTATTTTACGGTGTCAAAAAGGCGATCCACAGGGGGGGTGGAGCTGCGTGGGGGAGCAGAAAAACCTTTAATACCGGTTCGTGACACGAACCGGTACTAAAGGTCTTTAGTACCGGTTCGTGTCACGAACCGGTATTAAAGGTCCTTACGAACCGGTACTAAAGGTCTACTAGTGCAACCGGTACTAATGCCCCCTTTAGTACCGGTTCGTAAGGGAACCGGTATTTATGGCTTAGATGGATGCCCATTTTTCTACTAGTGATACACGAGTCTTTTTTTATTTTATTTTTTATTTTGTACCTATGCATGTGTGTGTATGCATGTCTTGTCAGAGACTCAAAAATAAGGTTGGTATGGATAGAACCCTTCCATTTGCTCGGAAAAGGCCCCTCCCTCGACTGAACTGACCACGTCACTACCACATTTCACGCAGTACGCGTACGAAGTCCCGATCGAGCATTTAGTCTCGATCGAGTTGTGGGAGGCAGCCAGGTGTGCGCCCAACCCAATCGGATGTTAGCTTAATCTTGATTAGAGTTTGTCAAAATATGCAAGTTACCATGTCCTTTTTTTTTTTTGAGAACACAGTACAACGCGGACGCATCGTCACTACCGGAAAAACATGCTTTGCCATGTTTCGGCCACCTTTGCCGTGTGTCAAGTACCGCGGAACACTGCAAAGCCGTGTATGTCTGCGAGAAGGAACACGGCAAAGAAAAGAGCATGGTTACGGCAAGAAATACACATGGCAAAGGTTTGGCACACAAGCACAATTTTACGAATACACACGGCAAAGAGGCAAAAAAACACACGGCAAAACGACGAGACACATGGCCTCTGTTGGCCGCGTTTGGCACACGGCACAATTTTACGAATACACATGGCAAATAATTGCACACGGCAAAGAGGCAAAAAAAACACGGCAAATAATTGCACACGGCAAAACGACGAGTATGATTTTGATGTCGAAACATGTAGTGAAATTGTGGAAATTGTGCAACTTACATTTACTAAGTGTCACCAACACATCAAGCAAGCAGCATCCAACAAGCATACAATGAACAATGATGAATTGTACCACAACGTATTAGCTGCGGTAGTGTTTTACTGAACTTCTTTCCCCTCACACCGTAAGCATACGCTGAAAAAAGATGTGAACTTCATAGCCGGGATCTTGGCGTGCACGGATGTTTGCCAACGCCGATGCGGAGGTACGTGATGGATATTTGCCAACGCCGATGTGAACTGCAGTGCTCCAAAATTAAATCCGAAATTCTAGTTTTCTCGCATCTATACAAAAATGCAACACATATATCAATTACCCATACACTAATCTAACCACAAAAGAGTGAACTTTCCGAAAACAAATTAGTGAACTCCGTAGCAAAGAGCAAATAAAGCATACATGAATTGGTTTCTGGATGAGCCGACAGTAGTGAACATCTTTTATAGTCTAATGTTTCGGATGAGCCGACAGTAGTGAACATCTTTTATAGTGAGACATGCATCAGCACATACTTTTACCATATTTTGCCCGGGCTTAATTCATTTTTTTCCATAAAAACGAGAGAACAACAAATAAAGAGAAACAAGAGACGAGAGGACCAAGTAGTGAGGACAAGGACGATACACCTGAACCTCACACATGCAGGAGTGAACTTCAGAAATTACTTTTTTGTGTTGATATATTCCGAACTTTTGCCTAGACAAAATGCTATTACTCTCCACAAATAAGGCTTAAAAAACCTGAAACAACCACAAACAAAAGCCGTTTAGAACTAGCACAACAATTCAGAAACCTACAACTTGATAGTGCACTTTACACCGACCAGGAGGACTGCTGCCCGAGCATGCTCAGCCCAGCTCTATGTGCTGCTACTTCACATTTTTGTCCTTATGTGGACAAGCGAACTTGTATTTTAAATAAAAGGGAACTTTACATTGTTGTGATTATATGGACAAGCGAAATTGCATTCTAAATAAAAGCGAACTTGCATTTTAAATAAAAGCGAACTTCACATTTTTGTCCTTATGTGGACAAGTGAAATTACATTTTAAACAAAAGCACACTTCCGTTTTAAATAAAAGCGAACTTCACATTTTTGTGCTTATGTGGACAAGCAAATTTGCATTATAAATAAAAGCGAACTTCACATTTTTGTGCTTATGTGGACACGCGAACTTGCATTTCAAACAAAAGCGAACTTGCATTTTAAATAAAACGAACTTCGCTGGACAAGCGAACTTACATTTTAAATAAAAGCGAACTTCGCATTTTTGTGCTTATGGACAAGCGAACTTGCATTTTAAATAAAACTTAACTTCACATTTTGTTCTTATGTGGAGAAGCAAACTTGCATTTAAAAAAGAAAAAAATGAACTTGGCATTTTTGTGCTTATGTGGACAAGCGAACCTGCATTATAAATAAAAGCGAACTTCACATTTTTGTGCTTATGTGAACAAGGGAAATTACATTTTAAATAAAAGCGAACTTGCATTTTTAATAAAAGCGAACTTCACATTTTTGTGCTTATGTGTGTTAGCTGAAATCTGTCTATCGCTAGACAGGCCTCAACAATCCTACACCGACACCTGCTGTTTTAGAGTTGTAGATTCATGATATGTGTTCTTTGACCGGGTACACATGAAGTTCACTAAATTAAATATTTGTAGTCCACTTTAAAAAACAGCAGGTGTCGGTGTAGGATTAAGTGGAATAAATGGATTTTACTGCTCCATTCATAACTAATTTTTTTCGACGTCGTATGCAAAAGTTATTACCGTTTTACCATTTTTCAAAACTTTTTTGCAAAAAAAGTGAAAATTCAATTTTTTTAATTTTCCCTAATAGTAGGTTGCATAACATACAAGAATCTGAAAACATTTTATTTTTTGAATTTTCTATCATTTTCTTTTCTATTTTACGAGTGTCAAAAAAGGCGATCCACGGGGGGGGGTGGAGCTGCGTGGGGAGCGTAAAAACCTTTAATACCGGTTCGTGACACGAACCGGTACTAAAGGTCTTTAGTACCGGTTCGTGTCACGAACCGGTATTAAAGGTCCTTACGAACCGGTACTAAAGGTCTACTAGTGCAACCGGTACTAATGCCCTCTTTAGTACCGGTTCGTAAGGGAACCGGTATTTATTGCTTAGATGGATGCCCATTTTTCTACTAGTGATACACGAGTCTTTTTTTTATTTTATTTTTTATTTTGTACCTATGCATGTGTGTGTATGCATGTCTTGTCGTAGACTCAAAAATAAGGTTGGTATGGATAGAACCCTTCCATTTGCTCGGAAAAGGCCCCTCCCTCGACTCGAACCGACCACGTCACTACCACATTTCACGCAAGACGCGTACGAAGTCCCGATCGTAGCATTTAGTCTCGATCGAGTTGTGGGAGGCAGCCAGGCAGGCGCCCAACCCAATCGGATGTTAGCTTAATCTTGATTAGAGTTTGTCAAAATATGCAAGTTACCATGTCCTTTTTTTTTTTGAGAACACAGTACAACGCGAGACGTATCTGTCACTACGGAAAAACATGCTTTGCCATGTTCGGCCACCTTTGCCGTGTGTCAAGTACCGCGGAACACTGCAAAGCCGTGTATGTCTGCGAGAAGGAACACGGCAAAGAAAAGAGCATGGTTACGGCAAGAAATACACATGGCAAAGGTTTGGCACACGCACAATTTTACGAATACACACGGCAAAGAGGCAAAAAAACACACGGCAAAACGACGAGACACATGGCCCCGTTGGCCGCGTTTGGCACACGGCACAATTTTACGAATACACATGGCAAATAATTGCACACGGCAAAGAGGCAAAAAACACGGCAAATAATTGCACACGGCAAAACGACGAGTATGATTTTGATGTCGAAACATGTAGTGAAATTGTGGAAATTGTGCAACTTACATTTACTAAGTGTCACCAACACATCAGCAGCAGCATCCAACAGCATACAATGAACAATGATGAATTGTACCACAACGTATTAGCTGCGGTAGTGTTTTACTGAACTTCTTTCCCCTCACACCGTAAGCATACGCTGAAAAAAGATGTGAACTTCATAGCCGGGATCTTGGCGTGCACGGATGTTTGCCAACGCCGATGCGGAGGTACGTGATGGATATTTGCCAACGCCGATGTGAACTGCAGTGCTCCAAAATTAAATCCGAAATTCTAGTTTTCTGCATCTATACAAAAATGCAACACATATATCAATTACCCATACACTAATCTAACCACAAAAGAGTGAACTTTCCGAAAACAAATTAGTGAACTCCATAGCAAAGAGCAAATAAAGCATACATGAATTGGTTTCTCGGATGAGCCGACAGTAGTGAACATCTTTTATAGTCTAATGTTTCTGGATGAGCCGACAAGTAGTGAACATCTTTTATAGTGAGACATGCATCAGCACATACTTTTACCATATTTTGCCCAGGCTTAATTCATTTTTTTCCATAAAAACAGAGAACAACAAATAAAGAGAAACAAGAGACAGAGGACCAGTAGTGAGGACAAGGACGATACACCTGAACCTCACACATGCAGGAGTGAACTTCAGAAATTACTTTTTTGTGTTGATATATTCCGAACTTTTGCCTAGACAAAATGCTATTACTCTCCACAAATAAGGCTTAAAAAAACCTGAAACAACCACAAACAAAAGCCGTTTAGAACTAGCACAACAATTCAGAAACCTACAACTTGATAGTGCACTTTACACCGACCAGGAGGACCTGCTGCCCGAGCATGCTCAGCCCCAGCTCTATGTGCTCGCTACTTCACATTTTTGTCCTTATGTGGACAAGCGAACTTGTATTTTAAATAAAAGGGAACTTTACATTGTTGTGATTATATGGACAAGCGAAATTGCATTCTAAATAAAAGCGAACTTGCATTTTAAATAAAAGCGAACTTCACATTTTTGTCCTTATGTGGACAAGTGAAATTACATTTTAAACAAAAGCACACTTCCGTTTTAAATAAAAGCGAACTTCACATTTTTGTGCTTATGTGGACAAGCAAATTTGCATTATAAATAAAAGCGAACTTCACATTTTTGTGCTTATGTGGACACGCGAACTTGCATTTCAAACAAAAGCGAACTTGCATTTTAAATAAAACGAACTTCGTTGGACAAGCGAACTTACATTTTAAATAAAAGCGAACTTCGCATTTTTGTGCTTATGGACAAGCGAACTTGCATTTTAAATAAAACTTAACTTCACATTTTGTTCTTATGTGGAGAAGCAAACTTGCATTTAAAAAAGAAAAAAATGAACTTGGCATTTTTGTGCTTATGTGGACAAGCGAACCTGCATTATAAATAAAAGCGAACTTCACATTTTTGTGCTTATGTGAACAAGGGAAATTACATTTTAAATAAAAGCGAACTTGCATTTTTAATAAAAGCGAACTTCACATTTTTGTGCTTATGTGTGTTAGCTGAAATCTGTCTATCGCTAGACAGGCCTCAACAATCCTACACCGACACCTGCTGTTTTAGAGTTGTAGATTCATGATATGTGTTCTTTGACCGGGTACACATGAAGTTCACTAAATTAAATATTTGTAGTCCACTTTAAAAAACAGCAGGTGTCGGTGTAGGATTAAGTGGAATAAATGGATTTTACTTGCTCCATTCATAACTAATTTTTTTCGACGTCGTATGCAAAAGTTATTACCGTTTTACCATTTTTCAAAACTTTTTTGTAAAAAAAGTGAAAATTCAATTTTTTTAATTTTCCCTAATAGTAGGTTGCATAACATACAAGAATCTGAAAACATTTTATTTTTTGAATTTTCTATCATTTTCTTTTCTATTTTACGAGTGTCAAAAAGGCGATCCACGGGGGGGTTGGAGCTGCGTGGGGAGCAGAAAAACCTTTAATACCGGTTCGTGACACGAACCGGTACTAAAGGTCTTTAGTACCGGTTCGTGTCACGAACCGGTATTAAAGGTCCTTACGAACCGGTACTAAAGGTCTACTAGTGCAACCGGTACTAATGCCCCCTTTAGTACCGGTTCGTAAGGGAACCGGTATTTATGGCTTAGATGGATGCCCATTTTTCTACTAGTGATACACGAGTCTTTTTTTTATTTTATTTTTTATTTTGTACCTATGCATGTGTGTGTATGCATGTCTTGTCGGAGACTCAAAAATAAGGTTGGTATGGATAGAACCCTTCCATTTGCTCGGAAAAGGCCCCTCCTCGACTGAACCGACCACGTCACCACCACATTTCACGCAGGACGCGTACGAAGTCCCGATCGAAGCATTTAGTCTCGATCGAGTTGTGGGAGGCAGCCGGCAGGCGCCCAACCCAATCGGATGTTAGCTTAATCTTGATTAGAGTTTGTCAAAATATGCAAGTTACCATGTCCTTTTTTTTTTGAGAACACAGTACAACGCAGACGTACTGTCACTACCGGAAAAACATGCTTTGCCATGTTCGGCCACCTTTGCCGTGTGTCAAGTACCGCGGAACACTGCAAAGCCGTGTATGTCTGCGAGAAGGAACACGGCAAAGAAAAGAGCATGGTTACGGCAAGAAATACACATGGCAAAGGTTTGGCACACAAGCACAATTTTACGAATACACACGGCAAAGAGGCAAAAAACACACGGCAAAACGACGAGACACATGGCCCTCGTTGGCCGCGTTTGGCACACGGCACAATTTTACGAATACACATGGCAAATAATTGCACACGGCAAAGAGGCAAAAAAAACACGGCAAATAATTGCACACGGCAAAACGACGAGTATGATTTTGATGTCGAAACATGTAGTGAAATTGTGGAAATTGTGCAACTTACATTTACTAAGTGTCACCAACACATCGAGCAACAGCATCCAACAGCGATACAATGAACAATGATGAATTGTACCACAACGTATTAGCTGCGGTAGTGTTTTACTGAACTTCTTTCCCCTCACACCGTAAGCATACGCTGAAAAAAGATGTGAACTTCATAGCCGGGATCTTGGCGTGCACGGATGTTTGCCAACGCCGATGCGGAGGTACGTGATGGATATTTGCCAACGCCGATGTGAACTGCAGATGCTCCAAAATTAAATCCGAAATTCTAGTTTTCTGCATCTATACAAAAATGCAACACATATATCAATTACCCATACACTAATCTAACCACAAAAGAGTGAACTTTCCGAAAACAAATTAGTGAACTCCGTAGCAAAGAGCAAATAAAGCATACATGAATTGGTTTCTGGATGAGCCGACGTAGTGAACATCTTTTATAGTCTAATGTTTCCGGATGAGCCGACAGTAGTGAACATCTTTTATAGTGAGACATGCATCAGCACATACTTTTACCATATTTTGCCCAGGCTTAATTCATTTTTTTCCATAAAAACAGAGAACAACAAATAAAGAGAAACAAGAGACAGAGGACCAGTAGTGAGGACAAGGACGATACACCCGAACCTCACACATGCAGGAGTGAACTTCAGAAATTACTTTTTTGTGTTGATATATTCCGAACTTTTGCCTAGACAAAATGCTATTACTCTCCACAAATAAGGCTTAAAAAACCTGAAACAACCACAAACAAAAGCCGTTTAGAACTAGCACAACAATTCAGTAAACCTACAACTTGATAGTGCACTTTACACCGACCAGGAGGACCTGCTGCCCGAGCATGCTCAGCCCAGCTCTATGTGCTGCTACTTCACATTTTTGTCCTTATGTGGACAAGCGAACTTGTATTTTAAATAAAAGGGAACTTTACATTGTTGTGATTATATGGACAAGCGAAATTGCATTCTAAATAAAAGCGAACTTGCATTTTAAATAAAAGCGAACTTCACATTTTTGTCCTTATGTGGACAAGTGAAATTACATTTTAAACAAAAGCACACTTCCGTTTTAAATAAAAGCGAACTTCACATTTTTGTGCTTATGTGGACAAGCAAATTTGCATTATAAATAAAAGCGAACTTCACATTTTTGTGCTTATGTGGACACGCGAACTTGCATTTCAAACAAAAGCGAACTTGCATTTTAAATAAAACGAACTTCGCTGGACAAGCGAACTTACATTTTAAATAAAAGCGAACTTCGCATTTTTGTGCTTATGGACAAGCGAACTTGCATTTTAAATAAAACTTAACTTCACATTTTGTTCTTATGTGGAGAAGCAAACTTGCATTTAAAAAAGAAAAAAATGAACTTGGCATTTTTGTGCTTATGTGGACAAGCGAACCTGCATTATAAATAAAAGCGAACTTCACATTTTTGTGCTTATGTGAACAAGGGAAATTACATTTTAAATAAAAGCGAACTTGCATTTTTAATAAAAGCGAACTTCACATTTTTGTGCTTATGTGTGTTAGCTGAAATCTGTCTATCGCTAGACAGGCCTCAACAATCCTACACCGACACCTGCTGTTTTAGAGTTGTAGATTCATGATATGTGTTCTTTGACCGGGTACACATGAAGTTCACTAAATTAAATATTTGTAGTCCACTTTAAAAACAGCAGGTGTCGGTGTAGGATTAAGTGGAATAAATGGATTTTACCTGCTCCATTCATAACTAATTTTTTTCGACGTCGTATGCAAAAGTTATTACCGTTTTACCATTTTTCAAAACTTTTTTGCAAAAAAGTGAAAATTCAATTTTTTTAATTTTCCCTAATAGTAGGTTGCATAACATACAAGAATCTGAAAACATTTTATTTTTTGAATTTTCTATCATTTTCTTTTCTATTTTACGAGTGTCAAAAAAGGCGATCCACGGGGGGGGGGGGGTTGGAGCTGCGTGGGGAGCAGAAAAACCTTTAATACCGGTTCGTGACACGAACCGGTACTAAAGGTCTTTAGTACCGGTTCGTGTCACGAACCGGTATTAAAGGTCCTTACGAACCGGTACTAAAGGTCTACTAGTGCAACCGGTACTAATGCCCTCTTTAGTACCGGTTCGTAAGGGAACCGGTATTTATGGCTTAGATGGATGCCCATTTTTCTACTAGTGATACACGAGTCTTTTTTTTATTTTATTTTTTATTTTGTACCTATGCATGTGTGTGTATGCATGTCTTGTCGGAGACTCAAAAATAAGGTTGGTATGGATAGAACCCTTCCATTTGCTCGGAAAAGGCCCCTCCTCGACCGAACCGACCACGTCACCACCACATTTCACGCAAGTACGCGTACGAAGTCCCGATCGAGCATTTAGTCTCGATCGAGTTGTGGGAGGCAGCCAGGCAGGCGCCCAACCCAATCGGATGTTAGCTTAATCTTGATTAGAGTTTGTCAAAATATGCAAGTTACCATGTCCTTTTTTTTTTTGAGAACACAAGTACAACGCGTGACGTACTCGTCACTACCGGAAAAACATGCTTTGCCATGTTCGGCCACCTTTGCCGTGTGTCAAGTACCGCGGAACACCGCAAAGCCGTGTATGTCTCGCGAGAAGGAACACGGCAAAGAAAAGAGCATGGTTACGGCAAGAAATACACATGGCAAAGGTTTGGCACACAGCACAATTTTACGAATACACACGGCAAAGAGGCAAAAAAACACACGGCAAAACGACGAGACACATGGCCCTGTTGGCCGCGTTTGGCACACGGCACAATTTTACGAATACACATGGCAAATAATTGCACACGGCAAAGAGGCAAAAAAAACACGGCAAATAATTGCACACGGCAAAACGACGAGTATGATTTTGATGTCGAAACATGTAGTGAAATTGTGGAAATTGTGCAACTTACATTTACTAAGTGTCACCAACACATCAGCAGCAGCATCCAACAGACATACAATGAACAATGATGAATTGTACCACAACGTATTAGCTGCGGTAGTGTTTTACCGAACTTCTTTCCCCTCACACCGTAAGCATACGCTGAAAAAAGATGTGAACTTCATAGCCGGGATCTTGGCGTGCACGGATGTTTGCCAACGCCGATGCGGAGGTACGTGATGGATATTTGCCAACGCCGATGTGAACTGCAGGTGCTCCAAAATTAAATCCGAAATTCTAGTTTTCTCGCATCTATACAAAAATGCAACACATATATCAATTACCCATACACTAATCTAACCACAAAAGAGTGAACTTTCCGAAAACAAATTAGTGAACTCCGTAGCAAAGAGCAAATAAAGCATACATGAATTGGTTTCCGGATGAGCCGACGGTAGTGAACATCTTTTATAGTCTAATGTTTCGGATGAGCCGACAAGTAGTGAACATCTTTTATAGTGAGACATGCATCAGCACATACTTTTACCATATTTTGCCCAGGCTTAATTCATTTTTTTCCATAAAAACAGAGAACAACAAATAAAGAGAAACAAGAGACGAGAGGACCGAGTAGTGAGGACAAGGACGATACACCTGAACCTCACACATGCAGGAGTGAACTTCAGAAATTACTTTTTTGTGTTGATATATTCCGAACTTTTGCCTAGACAAAATGCTATTACTCTCCACAAATAAGGCTTAAAAAAACCTGAAACAACCACAAACAAAAGCCGTTTAGAACTAGCACAACAATTCGAAACCTACAACTTGATAGTGCACTTTACACCGACCAGGAGGACCTCGTTGCCCGAGCATGCTCAGCCCAGCTCTATGTGCTGCTACTTCACATTTTTGTCCTTATGTGGACAAGCGAACTTGTATTTTAAATAAAAGGGAACTTTACATTGTTGTGATTATATGGACAAGCGAAATTGCATTCTAAATAAAAGCGAACTTGCATTTTAAATAAAAGCGAACTTCACATTTTTGTCCTTATGTGGACAAGTGAAATTACATTTTAAACAAAAGCACACTTCCGTTTTAAATAAAAGCGAACTTCACATTTTTGTGCTTATGTGGACAAGCAAATTTGCATTATAAATAAAAGCGAACTTCACATTTTTGTGCTTATGTGGACACGCGAACTTGCATTTCAAACAAAAGCGAACTTGCATTTTAAATAAAACGAACTTCGCTGGACAAGCGAACTTACATTTTAAATAAAAGCGAACTTCGCATTTTTGTGCTTATGGACAAGCGAACTTGCATTTTAAATAAAACTTAACTTCACATTTTGTTCTTATGTGGAGAAGCAAACTTGCATTTAAAAAAGAAAAAAATGAACTTGGCATTTTTGTGCTTATGTGGACAAGCGAACCTGCATTATAAATAAAAGCGAACTTCACATTTTTGTGCTTATGTGAACAAGGGAAATTACATTTTAAATAAAAGCGAACTTGCATTTTTAATAAAAGCGAACTTCACATTTTTGTGCTTATGTGTGTTAGCTGAAATCTGTCTATCGCTAGACAGGCCTCAACAATCCTACACCGACACCTCGCTGTTTTAGAGTTGTAGATTCATGATATGTGTTCTTTGACCGGGTACACATGAAGTTCACTAAATTAAATATTTGTAGTCCACTTTAAAAAACAGCAGGTGTCGGTGTAGGATTAAGTGGAATAAATGGATTTTACTGCTCCATTCATAACTAATTTTTTTCGACGTCGTATGCAAAAGTTATTACCGTTTTACCATTTTTCAAAACTTTTTTGCAAAAAAAGTGAAAATTCAATTTTTTTAATTTTCCCTAATAGTAGGTTGCATAACATACAAGAATCTGAAAACATTTTATTTTTTGAATTTTCTATCATTTTCTTTTCTATTTTACGAGTGTCAAAAAAGGCGATCCACGGGGGGGGGGTTGGAGGCTGCGTGGGGAGCAGAAAAACCTTTAATACCGGTTCGTGACACGAACCGGTACTAAAGGTCTTTAGTACCGGTTCGTGTCACGAACCGGTATTAAAGGTCCTTACGAACCGGTACTAAAGGTCTACTAGTGCAACCGGTACTAATGCCCCTTTAGTACCGGTTCGTAAGGGAACCGGTATTTATTGCTTAGATGGATGCCCATTTTTCTACTAGTGATACACGAGTCTTTTTTTTATTTTATTTTTTATTTTGTACCTATGCATGTGTGTGTATGCATGTCTTGTCGAGACTCAAAAATAAGGTTGGTATGGATAGAACCCTTCCATTTGCTCGGAAAAGGCCCCTCCTCGACCGAACCGACCACGTCACCACCACATTTCACGCAAGTACGCGTACGAAGTCCCGATCAGAGCATTTAGTCTCGATCGAGTTGTGGGAGGCAGCCAGGCAGGCGCCCAACCCAATCGGATGTTAGCTTAATCTTGATTAGAGTTTGTCAAAATATGCAAGTTACCATGTCCTTTTTTTTTTGAGAACACAGTACAACGCAGACGTACTGTCACTACCGGAAAAACATGCTTTGCCATGTTCGGCCACCTTTGCCGTGTGTCAAGTACCGCGGAACACTGCAAAGCCGTGTATGTCTGCGAGAAGGAACACGGCAAAGAAAAGAGCATGGTTACGGCAAGAAATACACATGGCAAAGGTTTGGCACACAGCACAATTTTACGAATACACACGGCAAAGAGGCAAAAAAACACACGGCAAAACGACGAGACACATGGCCCTGTTGGCCGCGTTTGGCACACGGCACAATTTTACGAATACACATGGCAAATAATTGCACACGGCAAAGAGGCAAAAAAAACACGGCAAATAATTGCACACGGCAAAACGACGAGTATGATTTTGATGTCGAAACATGTAGTGAAATTGTGGAAATTGTGCAACTTACATTTACTAAGTGTCACCAACACATCAGCAGCAACATCCAACAAGCATACAATGAACAATGATGAATTGTACCACAACGTATTAGCTGCGGTAGTGTTTTACCGAACTTCTTTCCCCTCACACCGTAAGCATACGCTGAAAAAAGATGTGAACTTCATAGCCGGGATCTTGGCGTGCACGGATGTTTGCCAACGCCGATGCGGAGGTACGTGATGGATATTTGCCAACGCCGATGTGAACTGCAGTGCTCCAAAATTAAATCCGAAATTCTAGTTTTCTCGCATCTATACAAAAATGCAACACATATATCAATTACCCATACACTAATCTAACCACAAAAGAGTGAACTTTCCGAAAACAAATTAGTGAACTCCGTAGCAAAGAGCAAATAAAGCATACATGAATTGGTTTCTGGATGAGCCGACAAGTAGTGAACATCTTTTATAGTCTAATGTTTCTGGATGAGCCGACAGTAGTGAACATCTTTTATAGTGAGACATGCATCAGCACATACTTTTACCATATTTTGCCCAGGCTTAATTCATTTTTTTCCATAAAAACAGAGAACAACAAATAAAGAGAAACAAGAGACAAGAGGACCGAGTAGTGAGGACAAGGACGATACACCCGAACCTCACACATGCAGGAGTGAACTTCAGAAATTACTTTTTTGTGTTGATATATTCCGAACTTTTGCCTAGACAAAATGCTATTACTCTCCACAAATAAGGCTTAAAAAAACCTGAAACAACCACAAACAAAAGCCGTTTAGAACTAGCACAACAATTCAGAAACCTACAACTTGATAGTGCACTTTACACCGACCAGGAGGACCTGCTGCCCGAGCATGCTCAGCCCAGCTCTATGTGCTGGCTACTTCACATTTTTGTCCTTATGTGGACAAGCGAACTTGTATTTTAAATAAAAGGGAACTTTACATTGTTGTGATTATATGGACAAGCGAAATTGCATTCTAAATAAAAGCGAACTTGCATTTTAAATAAAAGCGAACTTCACATTTTTGTCCTTATGTGGACAAGTGAAATTACATTTTAAACAAAAGCACACTTCCGTTTTAAATAAAAGCGAACTTCACATTTTTGTGCTTATGTGGACAAGCAAATTTGCATTATAAATAAAAGCGAACTTCACATTTTTGTGCTTATGTGGACACGCGAACTTGCATTTCAAA
Source organism: Lolium rigidum (assembly GCF_022539505.1). Lineage (NCBI taxonomy): Eukaryota > Viridiplantae > Streptophyta > Magnoliopsida > Poales > Poaceae > Lolium > Lolium rigidum. Next base: position 291,966,285 of record NC_061513.1, read on the forward strand.
CAAAAGCGAACTTGCATTTTAAATAAAACGAACTTCGCTTGGACAAGCGAACTTACATTTTAAATAAAAGCGAACTTCGCATTTTTGTGCTTATGGACAAGCGAACTTGCATTTTAAATAAAACTTAACTTCACATTTTGTTCTTATGTGGAGAAGCAAACTTGCATTTAAAAAAGAAAAAAATGAACTTGGCATTTTTGTGCTTATGTGGACAAGCGAACCTGCATTATAAATAAAAGCGAACTTCACATTTTTGTGCTTATGTGAACAAGGGAAATTACATTTTAAATAAAAGCGAACTTGCATTTTTAATAAAAGCGAACTTCACATTTTTGTGCTTATGTGTGTTAGCTGAAATCTGTCTATCGCTAGACAGGCCTCAACAATCCTACACCGACACCTGCTGTTTTAGAGTTGTAGATTCATGATATGTGTTCTTTGACCGGGTACACATGAAGTTCACTAAATTAAATATTTGTAGTCCACTTTAAAAAACAGCAGGTGTCGGTGTAGGATTAAGTGGAATAAATGGATTTTACTCGCTCCATTCATAACTAATTTTTTTCGACGTCGTATGCAAAAGTTATTACCGTTTTACCATTTTTCAAAACTTTTTTGCAAAAAAAGTGAAAATTCAATTTTTTTAATTTTCCCTAATAGTAGGTTGCATAACATACAAGAATCTGAAAACATTTTATTTTTTGAATTTTCTATCATTTTCTTTTCTATTTTACGAGTGTCAAAAAAGGCGATCCACTGGGGGGGGGGTTGGAGCTGCGTGGGGAGCAGAAAAACCTTTAATACCGGTTCATGACACGAACCGGTACTAAAGGTCTTTAGTACCGGTTCGTGTCACGAACCGGTATTAAAGGTCCTTACGAACCGGTACTAAAGGTCTACTAGTGCAACCGGTACTAATGCCCTCTTTAGTACCGGTTCGTAAGGGAACCGGTATTTATGGCTTAGATGGATGCCCATTTTTCTACTAGTGATACACGAGTCTTTTTTTATTTTATTTTTTATTTTGTACCTATGCATGTGTGTGTATGCATGTCTTGTCAGAGACTCAAAAATAAGGTTGGTATGGATAGAACCCTTCCATTTGCTCGGAAAAGGCCCCTCCCTCGACCGAACCGACCACGTCACCACCACATTTCACGCAAGTACGCGTACGAAGTCCCGATCAGAGCATTTAGTCTCGATCGAGTTGTGGGAGGCAGCCAGGCAGGCGCCCAACCCAATCGGATGTTAGCTTAATCTTGATTAGAGTTTGTCAAAATATGCAAGTTACCATGTCCTTTTTTTTTTTGAGAACACAGTACAACGCAGACGTACTGTCACTACCGGAAAAACATGCTTTGCCATGTTCGGCCACCTTTGCCGTGTGTCAAGTACCGCGGAACACTGCAAAGCCGTGTATGTCTGCGAGAAGGAACACGGCAAAGAAAAGAGCATGGTTACGGCAAGAAATACACATGGCAAAGGTTTGGCACACAGCACAATTTTACGAATACACACGGCAAAGAGGCAAAAAAACACACGGCAAAACGACGAGACACATGGCCCTGTTGGCCGCGTTTGGCACACGGCACAATTTTACGAATACACATGGCAAATAATTGCACACGGCAAAGAGGCAAAAAAAACACGGCAAATAATTGCACACGGCAAAACGACGAGTATGATTTTGATGTCGAAACATGTAGTGAAATTGTGGAAATTGTGCAACTTACATTTACTAAGTGTCACCAACACATCAGCAGACAGCATCCAACAAGCATACAATGAACAATGATGAATTGTACCACAACGTATTAGCTGCGGTAGTGTTTTACTGAACTTCTTTCCCCTCACACCGTAAGCATACGCTGAAAAAAGATGTGAACTTCATAGCCGGGATCTTGGCGTGCACGGATGTTTGCCAACGCCGATGCGGAGGTACGTGATGGATATTTGCCAACGCCGATGTGAACTGCAGTGCTCCAAAATTAAATCCGAAATTCTAGTTTTCTCGCATCTATACAAAAATGCAACACATATATCAATTACCCATACACTAATCTAACCACAAAAGAGTGAACTTTCCGAAAACAAATTAGTGAACTCCGTAGCAAAGAGCAAATAAAGCATACATGAATTGGTTTCTGGATGAGCCGACGGTAGTGAACATCTTTTATAGTCTAATGTTTCGGATGAGCCGACAGTAGTGAACATCTTTTATAGTGAGACATGCATCGAGCACATACTTTTACCATATTTTGCCCAGGCTTAATTCATTTTTTTCCATAAAAACAGAGAACAACAAATAAAGAGAAACAAGAGACAGAGGACCAGTAGTGAGGACAAGGACGATACACCTGAACCTCACACATGCAGGAGTGAACTTCAGAAATTACTTTTTTGTGTTGATATATTCCGAACTTTTGCCTAGACAAAATGCTATTACTCTCCACAAATAAGGCTTAAAAAACCCTGAAACAACCACAAAAAAAAGCCGTTTAGAACTAGCACAACAATTCAGAAACCTACAACTTGATAGTGCACTTTACACCGACCAGGAGGACCTGCTGCCCGAGCATGCTCAGCCCAGCTCTATGTGCTGCTACTTCACATTTTTGTCCTTATGTGGACAAGCGAACTTGTATTTTAAATAAAAGGGAACTTTACATTGTTGTGATTATATGGACAAGCGAAATTGCATTCTAAATAAAAGCGAACTTGCATTTTAAATAAAAGCGAACTTCACATTTTTGTCCTTATGTGGACAAGTGAAATTACATTTTAAACAAAAGCACACTTCCGTTTTAAATAAAAGCGAACTTCACATTTTTGTGCTTATGTGGACAAGCAAATTTGCATTATAAATAAAAGCGAACTTCACATTTTTGTGCTTATGTGGACACGCGAACTTGCATTTCAAACAAAAGCGAACTTGCATTTTAAATAAAACGAACTTCATTGGACAAGCGAACTTACATTTTAAATAAAAGCGAACTTCGCATTTTTGTGCTTATGGACAAGCGAACTTGCATTTTAAATAAAACTTAACTTCACATTTTGTTCTTATGTGGAGAAGCAAACTTGCATTTAAAAAAGAAAAAAATGAACTTGGCATTTTTGTGCTTATGTGGACAAGCGAACCTGCATTATAAATAAAAGCGAACTTCACATTTTTGTGCTTATGTGAACAAGGGAAATTACATTTTAAATAAAAGCGAACTTGCATTTTTAATAAAAGCGAACTTCACATTTTTGTGCTTATGTGTGTTAGCTGAAATCTGTCTATCGCTAGACAGGCCTCAACAATCCTACACCGACACCTGCTTGTTTTAGAGTTGTAGATTCATGATATGTGTTCTTTGACCGGGTACACATGAAGTTCACTAAATTAAATATTTGTAGTCCACTTTAAAAAACAGCAGGTGTCGGTGTAGGATTAAGTGGAATAAATGGATTTTACTGCTCCATTCATAACTAATTTTTTTCGACGTCGTATGCAAAAGTTATTACCGTTTTACCATTTTTCAAAACTTTTTTGCAAAAAAAGTGAAAATTCAATTTTTTTAATTTTCCCTAATAGTAGGTTGCATAACATACAAGAATCTGAAAACATTTTATTTTTTGAATTTTCTATCATTTTCTTTTCTATTTTACAGTGTCAAAAAAGGCGATCCACGGGGGGGGGGGGGGTTGGAGCTGCGTGGGGGAGCAGAAAAACCTTTAATACCGGTTCGTGACACGAACCGGTACTAAAGGTCTTTAGTACCGGTTCGTGTCACGAACCGGTATTAAAGGTCCTTACGAACCGGTACTAAAGGTCTACTAGTGCAACCGGTACTAATGCACCCTTTAGTACCGATTCGTAAGGGAACCGGTATTTATGGCTTAGATGGATGTCCATTTTTCTACTAGTGATACACGAGTCTTTTTTTTATTTTATTTTTTATTTTGTACCTATGCATGTGTGTGTATGCATGTCTTGTCAGAGACTCAAAAATAAGGTTGGTATGGATAGAACCCTTCCATTTGCTCGGAAAAGGCCCCTCCCTCGACTGAACTGACCACGTCACCACCACATTTCACGCAGTACGCGTACGAAGTCCCGATCAGAGCATTTAGTCTCGATCGAGTTGTGGGAGGCAGCCAGGCAGGCGCCCAACCCAATCGGATGTTAGCTTAATCTTGATTAGAGTTTGTCAAAATATGCAAGTTACCATGTCCTTTTTTTTTTTTGAGAACACAGTACAACGCAGACGTACTGTCACTACCGGAAAAACATGCTTTGCCATGTTCGGCCACCTTTGCCGTGTGTCAAGTACCGCGGAACACTGCAAAGCCGTGTATGTCTGCGAGAAGGAACACGGCAAAGAAAAGAGCATGGTTACGGCAAGAAATACACATGGCAAAGGTTTGGCACACAGCACAATTTTACGAATACACACGGCAAAGAGGCAAAAAAACACACGGCAAAACGACGAGACACATGGCCCTGTTGGCCGCGTTTGGCACACGGCACAATTTTACGAATACACATGGCAAATAATTGCACACGGCAAAGAGGCAAAAAAAACACGGCAAATAATTGCACACGGCAAAACGACGAGTATGATTTTGATGTCGAAACATGTAGTGAAATTGTGGAAATTGTGCAACTTACATTTACTAAGTGTCACCAACACATCAGACAGCAGCATCCAACAGCATACAATGAACAATGATGAATTGTACCACAACGTATTAGCTGCGGTAGTGTTTTACTGAACTTCTTTCCCCTCACACCGTAAGCATACGCTGAAAAAAGATGTGAACTTCATAGCCGGGATCTTGGCGTGCACGGATGTTTGCCAACGCCGATGCGGAGGTACGTGATGGATATTTGCCAACGCCGATGTGAACTGCAGTGCTCCAAAATTAAATCCGAAATTCTAGTTTTCTGCATCTATACAAAAATGCAACACATATATCAATTACCCATACACTAATCTAACCACAAAAGAGTGAACTTTCCGAAAACAAATTAGTGAACTCCGTAGCAAAGAGCAAATAAAGCATACATGAATTGGTTTCTGGATGAGCCGACGAGTAGTGAACATCTTTTATAGTCTAATGTTTCTGGATGAGCCGACAGTAGTGAACATCTTTTATAGTGAGACATGCATCAGCACATACTTTTACCATATTTTGCCCAGGCTTAATTCATTTTTTTCCATAAAAACAGAGAACAACAAATAAAGAGAAACAAGAGACAGAGGACCAGTAGTGAGGACAAGGACGATACACCCGAACCTCACACATGCAGGAGTGAACTTCAGAAATTACTTTTTGTGTTGATATATTCCGAACTTTTGCCTAGACAAAATGCTATTACTCTCCACAAATAAGGCTTAAAAAACCTGAAACAACCACAAACAAAAGCCGTTTAGAACTAGCACAACAATTCAGAAACCTACAACTTGATAGTGCACTTTACACCGACCAGGAGGACCTGCTGCCCGAGCATGCTCAGCCCAGCTCTATGTGCTTGCTACTTCACATTTTTGTCCTTATGTGGACAAGCGAACTTGTATTTTAAATAAAAGGGAACTTTACATTGTTGTGATTATATGGACAAGCGAAATTGCATTCTAAATAAAAGCGAACTTGCATTTTAAATAAAAGCGAACTTCACATTTTTGTCCTTATGTGGACAAGTGAAATTACATTTTAAACAAAAGCACACTTCCGTTTTAAATAAAAGCGAACTTCACATTTTTGTGCTTATGTGGACAAGCAAATTTGCATTATAAATAAAAGCGAACTTCACATTTTTGTGCTTATGTGGACACGCGAACTTGCATTTCAAACAAAAGCGAACTTGCATTTTAAATAAAACGAACTTCATCTGGACAAGCGAACTTACATTTTAAATAAAAGCGAACTTCGCATTTTTGTGCTTATGGACAAGCGAACTTGCATTTTAAATAAAACTTAACTTCACATTTTGTTCTTATGTGGAGAAGCAAACTTGCATTTAAAAAAGAAAAAAATGAACTTGGCATTTTTGTGCTTATGTGGACAAGCGAACCTGCATTATAAATAAAAGCGAACTTCACATTTTTGTGCTTATGTGAACAAGGGAAATTACATTTTAAATAAAAGCGAACTTGCATTTTTAATAAAAGCGAACTTCACATTTTTGTGCTTATGTGTGTTAGCTGAAATCTGTCTATCGCTAGACAGGCCTCAACAATCCTACACCGACACCTGCTGTTTTAGAGTTGTAGATTCATGATATGTGTTCTTTGACCGGGTACACATGAAGTTCACTAAATTAAATATTTGTAGTCCACTTTAAAAAACAGCAGGTGTCGGTGTAGGATTAAGTGGAATAAATGGATTTTACTGCTCCATTCATAACTAATTTTTTTCGACGTCGTATGCAAAAGTTATTACCGTTTTACCATTTTTCAAAACTTTTTTGCAAAAAAAGTGAAAATTCAATTTTTTTAATTTTCCCTAATAGTAGGTTGCATAACATACAAGAATCTGAAAACATTTTATTTTTTGAATTTTCTATCATTTTCTTTTCTATTTTACAGTGTCAAAAAAGGCGATCCACGGGGGGGGGGGGTTGGAGCTGCGTGGGGAGCAGAAAAACCTTTAATACCGGTTCGTGACACGAACCGGTACTAAAGGTCTTTAGTACCGGTTCATGTCACGAACCGGTATTAAAGGTCCTTACGAACCGGTACTAAAGGTCTACTAGTGCAACCGGTACTAATGCCCCCTTTAGTACCGGTTCGTAAGGGAACCGGTATTTATGGCTTAGATGGATGCCCATTTTTCTACTAGTGATACACGAGTCTTTTTTTTATTTTATTTTTTATTTTGTACCTATGCATGTGTGTGTATGCATGTCTTGTGAGAGACTCAAAAATAAGGTTGGTATGGATAGAACCCTTCCATTTGCTCGGAAAAGGCCCCTCCCTCGACTGAACTGGCCACGTCACCACCACATTTCACGCAGTACGCGTACGAAGTCCCGATCAGAGCATTTAGTCTCGATCGAGTTGTGGGAGGCAGCCGAGCAGGCGCCCAACCCAATCGGATGTTAGCTTAATCTTGATTAGAGTTTGTCAAAATATGCAAGTTACCATGTCCTTTTTTTTTTGAGAACACAAGTACAACGCGGACGCATCTGTCACTACCGGAAAAACATGCTTTGCCATGTTCGGCCACCTTTGCCGTGTGTCAAGTACCGCGGAACACTGCAAAGCCGTGTATGTCTGCGAGAAGGAACACGGCAAAGAAAAGAGCATGGTTACGGCAAGAAATACACATGGCAAAGGTTTGGCACACAGCACAATTTTACGAATACACACGGCAAAGAGGCAAAAAAACACACGGCAAAACGACGAGACACATGGCCCTGTTGGCCGCGTTTGGCACACGGCACAATTTTACGAATACACATGGCAAATAATTGCACACGGCAAAGAGGCAAAAAAAACACGGCAAATAATTGCACACGGCAAAACGACGAGTATGATTTTGATGTCGAAACATGTAGTGAAATTGTGGAAATTGTGCAACTTACATTTACTAAGTGTCACCAACACATCAGCAGCAGCATCCAACAGACATACAATGAACAATGATGAATTGTACCACAACGTATTAGCTGCGGTAGTGTTTTACTGAACTTCTTTCCCCTCACACCGTAAGCATACGCTGAAAAAAGATGTGAACTTCATAGCCGGGATCTTGGCGTGCACGGATGTTTGCCAACGCCGATGCGGAGGTACGTGATGGATATTTGCCAACGCCGATGTGAACTGCAGTGCTCCAAAATTAAATCCGAAATTCTAGTTTTCTCGCATCTATACAAAAATGCAACACATATATCAATTACCCATACACTAATCTAACCACAAAAGAGTGAACTTTCCGAAAACAAATTAGTGAACTCCGTAGCAAAGAGCAAATAAAGCATACATGAATTGGTTTCCGGATGAGCCGACAGTAGTGAACATCTTTTATAGTCTAATGTTTCCGGATGAGCCGACAGTAGTGAACATCTTTTATAGTGAGACATGCATCAGCACATACTTTTACCATATTTTGCCCAGGCTTAATTCATTTTTTTCCATAAAAACAGAGAACAACAAATAAAGAGAAACAAGAGACAGAGGACCAGTAGTGAGGACAAGGACGATACACCTGAACCTCACACATGCAGGAGTGAACTTCAGAAATTACTTTTTTGTGTTGATATATTCCGAACTTTTGCCTAGACAAAATGCTATTACTCTCCACAAATAAGGCTTAAAAAAACCTGAAACAACCACAAACAAAAGCCGTTTAGAACTAGCACAACAATTCAGAAACCTACAACTTGATAGTGCACTTTACACCGACCAGGAGGACCTGCTGCCCGAGCATGCTCAGCCCAGCTCTATGTGCTGCTACTTCACATTTTTGTCCTTATGTGGACAAGCGAACTTGTATTTTAAATAAAAGGGAACTTTACATTGTTGTGATTATATGGACAAGCGAAATTGCATTCTAAATAAAAGCGAACTTGCATTTTAAATAAAAGCGAACTTCACATTTTTGTCCTTATGTGGACAAGTGAAATTACATTTTAAACAAAAGCACACTTCCGTTTTAAATAAAAGCGAACTTCACATTTTTGTGCTTATGTGGACAAGCAAATTTGCATTATAAATAAAAGCGAACTTCACATTTTTGTGCTTATGTGGACACGCGAACTTGCATTTCAAACAAAAGCGAACTTGCATTTTAAATAAAACGAACTTCGCTGGACAAGCGAACTTACATTTTAAATAAAAGCGAACTTCGCATTTTTGTGCTTATGGACAAGCGAACTTGCATTTTAAATAAAACTTAACTTCACATTTTGTTCTTATGTGGAGAAGCAAACTTGCATTTAAAAAAGAAAAAAATGAACTTGGCATTTTTGTGCTTATGTGGACAAGCGAACCTGCATTATAAATAAAAGCGAACTTCACATTTTTGTGCTTATGTGAACAAGGGAAATTACATTTTAAATAAAAGCGAACTTGCATTTTTAATAAAAGCGAACTTCACATTTTTGTGCTTATGTGTGTTAGCTGAAATCTGTCTATCGCTAGACAGGCCTCAACAATCCTACACCGACACCTGCTGTTTTAGAGTTGTAGATTCATGATATGTGTTCTTTGACCGGGTACACATGAAGTTCACTAAATTAAATATTTGTAGTCCACTTTAAAAAACAGCAGGTGTCGGTGTAGGATTAAGTGGAATAAATGGATTTTACTGCTCCATTCATAACTAATTTTACCCCATGAAGTAAAGTGAACTTCACCACTGCACCACAGTTTTCTTGTTTTTAACAAGATGCTAACTTCAGGATTTCAAAATGCTAACTTCCGGATTTTTCTTCTATATTTTTTAACAAAATCTATAAAACAAAAAGTGTACAGAGGGCATTTTTCTTTATCTTTTTTTAACAAGATGCTAACTTCCGGATTAAAGCTCAAACTGCATTAAATAGACAAGTAAAGATGCACAAAGTTACTAAACAAAAACAAAAGGGGCAGATAGTTCTAACCTTCGTATTTGGTTTACGACCAGAAATCCACAATAACAAAATAAGTAAGAAGCACAAGCCACCACATCTATTGTTATTTGTTAACGCTAAGGCAGCAGAAGCATTTTGCATAGCAGCAACTACCGTAGCGGTCACAGTTCACTGTTGCACATACGCACAAAAAAAGATTGAACTCCTCGAGTTGGACAAGGGAACTTGCATTTTATATAAAAGCAAATTGGAATTTTTTAAAAAAATGAACTTGCATTTTAAACAAAAGTGAACTTCACATTTTTTGTGCTTATGTGCTTTTAACTGAAATATGTCTATGAAACGAATTTCCAAACAAAATGAGTAAACTTTATGTGTGAACTGTGTGATTTTTTCTAAGTTTAGTACTAGTATGAACCGTCGGCCGGGATGAACCGCATCAGCAGCACTAGAGCCCTCCATCTGCGGCGCACCACTGGGCAAGTTCAGTGAGCTCCTGTACACAAGGGTGCACTATTAAAAAGCACAAAACTGAACTGTGGACTCACACAAAATGAACTGATATAAATAAGGAACGATGCAGCGGGATTAGATGCACAAGACAAAAAAAATGAACTTTTGGGAGACGACAATACACCTACACTTCCACACAACAAATAGTATACTTCTCAGAAGCAAAAACGGAATTTCCAAAAATATGGCTAATTTTCCAGACACATATACTTTTTTAACAAGATGCGAACTTCGGGATTTGAAAATAGTGAACTTCGTGACAACAAAATTGAACTTTTTCCTCGTTGGTGAATTGAACCTTTTTTGCCAGAAAAAATGAATAATGGATGAACTAAATAATCAAGTAGCAAGAGATGTGAACTTCATGAATTAGGAGAAGTGAATTACAAGGTTTAGAAGAAGTGAACTTCATCCATCGTCCTTGGCATTGGTTTGAGATAATTCGTCCCAAAATTAGCTGCTTCAGATAATTCCATTTTGACCAATATCTCGCTGAATCCTTGGCATTGCTACTGTAAAGCAAGTGTCAAGAAGGTTTTAAGTTCTCAAGGGGTTGCTTAAACTGAATGTACATTAGAGGAAGTGCGGTGAATGTAAGGATGTACCTACCTGCCCCATTGTGGACTCCCAGAGCGCCGCCTGGTGGACTCCTGCTGTGTTGGTGTAGACTGCCACAACGGGGTGCTATTGTGGAGAGGCACAACCACGGCGAAGGCCCAGTGGTATTCCGCATAGGCTCTGCGGCGGCGGCTGGTTGTGGTGAACTTCAGAGTTCATCCCTACTTCACTACTTATCTGAACTTCACAAGTTCATCATCGTTTCTGCTTGATTACTCGCAACTTCAAAAGCAGGTATTACCTTGTAAGCAAGCATGCATATCTTTCTTTTTTGCGATTACAACATGTTTACTGATATCTAAGAAGAAAAATATAATTTATCTCTCAGGCACAAACACAAGCATTTACAAGGCACCAAATGTTGGACATCTCTATTACCCAATCTAAAAGTTATTCCCTGAAAAAAATCATTAGATCCTGATCTGTGACTCACATACTCTAGCAGTATAATGCATCAACCAAAAAACAAGCATGTGCAAGAATAAATAATATTTTTTTGCTGCTGCTAATCTACTTCCAGATACCAATCACTGTAGTTCTCAAATGTACGTAATAAACATCTGAGCCAATTAAATGATGTAGTTCCCAAATATACGTAATAAACATCCGAGCCAATAAAATGCTAGTGAAGAGCTGGAGGCACCAAACAAATAAAGAGATGAACACGCATATCAACATGGGACTTGAGAAGGACAAGCAGTGTGCATACATGATAAGCAGGAGCTAAGTGAACTTCTTAAGGATAAAAAGGTAGAGAAAACATGGCTGCCACTAAATGAACTTGGAAACCAAAAAGAAGTGAACTTCCACGGAAAGTAAAAAATGCTACCAAGGAAGGAAATCGCCACAAGGTTGAATCTTTAACAGTCAAGCACACTCTTCAGATAATGTCTCGCATCAATAGCTTATTACTTCCTGGTCGAGCTTAACAAAGGTTAACATCAGCCAAGTATCAGTGCCTAGAGCTCACAAACAGATTTCCCAATACTGTATTTCTCAATAACAAAGGTTGCAGTTCCTCTAATAAATATTTATACTTCTCCACAACCAAATAAACACTGCATTCTTTTGGAACTGCAACCACACATGCTATTTGCAAAAAGAGAAAGAAAATCACAACAAAAATAAAATGAATATCCTAGATGGAGCGACACACTTGCACTCCCAAGATACCAAGAATGTACTTAAAGAAAGAGAGTGAACCTCCAGAATACAGATTTACACATCTCATTAATAAATATTTTTACGGATACTATAAGAGGAGTGAAACATCAACTTAAATTCACAAGCATAGCAGTAGTGAACTTCGTTCTTAAACATAGTAAACTTTTTTCTGAAAAATAGTGAACTTCACAAAGCTAAAAACAGACGCCATGCACCAGTTTGTACCACGTAAAACAAATAAAAACATCAGGACAACCATCGTGTGGTAGTTCATAGAAGAACATGGGACAGTTAACAGAAGAAGACCGGCGGCGCAGGACCCATGTTAACGAATGTGAACTGTCAGAACTAATGAAGAGAACTGCAGCTATTGAAGAGAATTAAAAACGGCGGATGAACTGAACTCACTACAAGAATCAATTGAAGTGATGCAGAAGTTTACAATTGAACTGTGTCTTGTTCTGTAATATGCATATTCTAATGAAAAAAATGCAGGGAGCTTTCTATAGAAGATTATATTGTATTATGTGCATCAAGAAAGAAATGCGAAGAGATATGATAAGATAATTAAGCGAACTTCATTTTTACACCAAATGAACTCACTGTGATCCTTTAATTTGTTTCATAGGAGACTTGACTGACCTTCTTCACATCGCGGCACTGTCTTTAGCTGAAGACTCGACTGCCCGCCTGTATACTGCGGCTCTCCCGGTCACGAGCTTTTGTTCATAGCAAAGGACAAAAAAATTGCACACAGCAGGTGCATCCAGATCAAGGCACTTACACTCCATTGGATGGCCAAGGTCAGGGTTTTTACATGTAATCCAAGTGAAAGCAGTGAGCTTTGCTGAAAATGCATAACCATGAGTAAATTAATATAATCGCAAGCAACAATGCAACCAAAGCACGATAATGCCAAACTCTTAAGCTACTCTATCATCGCCTGAAATGAAACTACTGCTAGCTACCTGGTACAAATGTTATCAATGCACGACGAACTGAGTTGTCATATGGCCTTAAAAAATCTCACAAACAATTAAAAAAAACCACGCACGCAGAACATATTGAACTGCGCCAAATGCCCATCTCTGAACTTCTTCCAGAAGGGGAGAACAAGAAGGTAGCTAGGTCAGGAGACTCACCAGGTCGACGGTAGTCCATTCGCAGGCCCAACAACAGTCCATTCACGAGACTTGGCTGTCCTCTTGCAGCTGATAAAGATGCAGAACTGCAAAATAATAATGGCGCACATGTTTGTATCAGTGCAATGCCCTGTTTATACATAATATAAAGACTGAATAATCCATCAATCCGGGATCATCTAAACTAAGTAAACTTCATGAATAATCTATCCATCATGGATCATCTAAATTGTAGCATGACAAGTGAACTCCACGCAATAGGATGAACTGAACTTCAGAAAATGTACTGTAGAACTAGTCCATGAGCAACAGATAAACTGAGGTGCAGAATAATAGCAAAACTGAACACCAGAACCTGGTGCTTCACGCTCAACTGCATCGTGGAAGTTAACTGCTATCTCTGCCGAATCGGGAATTCTGAACTATTGAACTGCTACCGGCACATCAATTAGAAGAGCTAAGGACTATACATCAGCAAGTAAACATGAGTAGGTTGTAGGCCGTTTCATACATGAACAAGCAGCAATTCAGTGCCGGCAGTAGTTGGGCAGAGTGTTTGCACTAGTGGTGGCCCTTGGCTCAATGACTTTCTCGATGAATTCCTATAAAGGAAAGGCGAACTTGTACCATGACATGACTGAACTTTCGCTTTTTAAAGTTCTGAACCACTGAAGTATCTCCCTGCTTATCAAAGAAAGTTTGATCGTGAAGAACAGCTACTAACCAACTGGCAAATAAATCAGTACAAGAAAATTCATAGCAGTATGCACTGATATTTGCTCTTCTTGTTGTTGTAAGATGTGGAAGTTCGGTATGCAGTTGACATAGCTCATGCTTTTAGCTAGATGACACGAGTTGCAGTATAAGATGTTCACGTCAGACTAGGAGAGGTTCGCCCATCTTCAGAATCGGAGATTCTCACCTGAGGCGAGCAGGACATGGCCGAAGCTGGGCTGGAGAGATCGGCGGCAGACCACTAGGGTGTCTTCGCTAGCCCACCCGCAGGGAGCCGAGCAGGTGGCCGCCGGCGAAGCAAGGGGTGGAGATGGGCGCGTAGGGGCTGCAGCCGAGCGGTGGGATTGGGGGGCGCCCAGATCGGAGTTGCGTGGTGGATTTGGGGAGCGCCCGGATCAGAGCTGCGGGGAGGAGATCTTGGTCGGAGGCGCTCGGCTGGAGCACACGACGGTGGGAAGCAGGCAGGGAAGAAGATCTTCCTGCTGGGGAATCTCGTCGGGCTACGTGTTGAGCTTCCTCGAACCTGCTCTCGCTTGCCCATGTCGACGCGAAAGAAGGTCTTCTGGTTGGAAAGTTCGCCGGACTCCGTCGCCGGCTCCCTCACGTCGGATACCGCTGCCGCTCGCTCGCTGGCGCCGACCTGGTAGGAGGCGCGATCGGATTGGGGACTGTTGTCTCGGCTAGAGGATGTGCACGATGGAGGAGGTGTGAACGAGGGATTTGGGTCCTCCGGTGGCGAGAAGGAGGTGGGGGAGGCGGCACGGTGGCCTACCGGCGATGGGTGAGGCGACGGCCTGGTGGCGGCGTGCGGGGAGTGCGGGGGGGCGTTTGGTTCAGGGCGGTTCGGGACTAAGGTGGTTTCGCGTGGGCGGTGGTATCCGGTTGGGGTCTTTCCCTCGGCGTTCAGATGGGTAGGTTTTCGGGATAAGAAACTGAAGCGGGAAAAGGGTTCGAGAATAGCTATTATATATATATATATACATATCTTTACTATTATATTGGAGTTGGTCGTACGTCATACAACGTGTTTGGTGAAGGAGATTGGGGACATCCTGACCGTTCCATCTAATCTAAGATCTCTGCTGCTGCGGACGATCACTTATCAATTTTCAATTTTAAGGTAAGTAGCCCCTCCTCCTTCCTTTGTTGCCGCTAATTCAATCCCGCCCCTAAGAGAAAATTGGGACAAAATCCCCTCTTTCCTGTTATAATCAGAGCGCCATCCGTCGTTTCCGCTAACAAATCTTTTATCTTGCGTTGGTCTGGTTCGTCCTTCATCGCACTTGGTTAAACCTCTTCTTCACGCCCCTCCTCTATGCAATCCCTGTCAGACATGAAGCCATCGCGCAGTCCCCACATCCACCGACGCCGCTCACCCCACCCCTCGGAGACCCATCGTCACCAGCGCCGCCATCCTCTCCCCGCCCCTGTCGGCTTTCACTATCGACGAGCAGCTCGAGCTCGAGGCCGCGCGCCCAACCTCTGTCGGTCTGTCCAGATGTGCCTTCCGAGTCCACATCCTGCCCGTTGCCTCCGTACCAATCTCATTGACGACCATGCATTGTGAATCTTGACGACCAGGCACCCACATCTGGTCCACTCCGTCGATCTCCGGCCGCCGGCAACATCCAGGTCGTACGGCCGGCGAACGGGACCGGGATGTCCCAAACCCCCGCCCCCGAGCTCTAGGTCCTCCCACGACCGAGTCACCGTCTGTACCACAGGCGGCAGCGAACGCTCACGGAGGGATACGTGGCAAACATCTCTTCACGCCCATGCAGCTCGCCGAGGCGGGCAAGGTAAGTGGCTCGCTAGGGATGGCGCAGCAATGATCCACCAGGAGACGCTGGAGAAGATGGACCACGAGTATTGCCACCCGTTTTTGGACTACCAGTAGGTATATCCGGACCCTGTCCCTTGTTTAGAATTGGTTCTCGCATGGTTATCTGACCATATGTATATATGCGTTGTGCTTGTTCAGAATTTCAGCTTCACGGTGTGTAGGTGCTCCATATTATGCTCAACACTACAACCTGGAGAGTTCCAAACACGGTTGAATTTTCCTGCAGTTAAGGAGATGCTTCTCCAAAGCAAGCATGTTTCTTGCTCCATGAGAAATTCGCTTTGGAGAAACAGGGATCCTATCAAGGCCAGTGCTTCATCAAATACTATAAGTACATTTAATTCTCAAAAGCCTATCACACTTGAACCTTATATTGAAAAATAATTGATAGCACGAGTATGCTAAATTGCATGAATTTGTGA
The DNA here is from genome assembly GCF_022539505.1 of Lolium rigidum. NCBI lineage: Eukaryota > Viridiplantae > Streptophyta > Magnoliopsida > Poales > Poaceae > Lolium > Lolium rigidum. The sequence continues at coordinate 291,982,287 of NC_061513.1, forward strand.
TTCCGAAAGAAGGGAGCAATGTTTGAAGGAATGCATAGAAAAATTTAATATTACTTTTTGGTAGTTTCCAGAATCCAGATACACAGCTTCATCTTTACTGATTGTATATTGAAAAGTGTATTCACGGGATGGCATACATATAATGCTCATTAATAGGAATTTTTTAGGAGGTCATGTTGTGTCATGTTCTCAGTATAATGTACAAAAATGCTACAATCAATAATCTATTGCCTTATTAGTGGTAATTGTTATTCTATTATTATATGTTACCATTCTGACCGTGCAACATCAGATTGGTTTGGATCCATGTATATTCTGTCGCCTCAGATGGACCATGTTGCATTCTAACTAACGATTAGAGGGACTGTTTTTTTGGGATTAGCATCATGAACAGATGGTCCGCTGCTCACTAATTTTTCTATAATTGATAGCATAATAATGATGTGTAGGTTAACCAACTTAAGCTATAGAGGATGGTGTGTTGCTCTCTGATTGGTCCCCTTAGTTGACTGAATTATAAGATACAAAGAATATTATTTGCTTTTATTTTTCTTATGGGAAGACACCTAATTAGTTCGTATGGCTATATAAATAATACTCTTGCCAGTATTTTTTTTCTTGAGATATGTATCTTCCCAGAAAATTGTCTATATTGTATGTTTCAGCAATGAATTAGAACTTCATTGTGTTTCCTTTTTCTTTGTGTATAATAACATTATAAATATGGAAACTATTCCAAATTCAAGCAGGAAAGTGGGCACGCAATAGTTTCTTGCTTCTTTTTGTAGTGTAAATTTAGGTAAATGTTTCGTAACTTCACATAGATATAGTTGGCAGGGAATGTCTGGTTTATATCTCTGATTTTCGTTCAAAATTTTACGTGCGGAGTCATTATTAGCCATTGCAGTATCTTGGGGTTCACTCTTTATTTTCACAGCACACACTTTATGATATATTTATCCATGATACAGAAACATGCATGCCACCCATAAGGATCATGCTCCTCTCTGTATATACCACTGGTAAAAAGTTTATGGGGAGAGCATCGGATAAAAAAAGAGGACTAACTAGATACAATGGTGGTTTGATTTATATCTGGAATATGTTTGATATAGCAATATGCAGGTTAAGATTGACAATTTGTTGGAATAATGTTATAGACTAACTATTTGAACTTACACTATCTAGATGCAGGAAAGTTTCTTGCCGAGGACCAGGTGGTACAACTCGATGGTGGAGGCATTGACAGCGAAAGCTTTCGCTTGGGGAGAAATTATGCTTTTTTACGAACATTTAAATGCTGCAACTATCGAGTTAGAAACTGATTGTGAAGGAGGGATTAAACTTTGAAAGTCATGGAAGATGTGGACAAGAGTTGTGCCAATGCTCAATGAAATTCAGGAGCGAAACCTAACAATCACCCAGCACATGTCGCACCTGGAAGCTGCACCCGGAAGGCCTCCTTGAAATAATGTAGTCACTTTGTGTCAAGGTGGTGGAGAAGGACGGTGATGATTCCGTGATTATTACTCTTGTGGCGCCGGAAGAAGATGTGCCTGGGTGACTATAACCATTGGTGAGCTCTACCTGATCATTTAAGAAATGATGTATGCAGTTTGCGCTATTAAGAATTTTTTACTTCAAATACTGAATTATCCCCGGTCATTGTGTTGTGTTATTTGTGCTTGTTCAAATGTGAGTTGTCTACACAAACATGTATGAGCCAGTTCAATTGATTGTCACATAAAAAATTTACATTACCATATTTTTTCTTTGATTCAGGTGCTTCACCCCATCATATCTCTATGTATAATACATTACCACAACTTCACTATGAAAAAAGAGGTTTTAATATTATTTGAAATGTTTTTCTATGAGCTATGCATTAGAAATGGCACATATAATTTGTGTTGATAATTTTATATACATATAAATTATAGTCTGTACTATGTTTGTACAGAAAATAACTTAAGGAGCCGTAGCAACGCACGGACATTCAACTAGTATATATATATATGGGTTTGCAATGCATGATTCGGAAGGATCTCATAGCACATCGCATGTTGTATGTAACTGTCACAGGAATGTTTTCATATCAAGTTTGGTTGAATCAAGTTAATTTGCTTCTACTTTTACCTCCCAATGTTACTTTATTGCTCTCTTTCTATTCAGCTGTGAAATAATTAAGACAATATTTTATCATTGAGTTGCTTTTTTGTTACCGAAGCTCCAATGTTCTGCTAAAAAGGGAGGGATGTTCCGCTAGCAAAGTATCCATCTTTTGGTTATCTTGAACAAGCTTTTGACTGAATTTACAGAGTTCATTTGTTATGATTCTAGATAAGTTGATTTCCCATGACTTTTGTTACTAACATAGAATATATGCTGCATTATGGACGGAGTCTGTGGGGAGCAGCTGCTAACACATTTAGAGAAGGCATGCAGCTTCTAGGCACCCTGAAAACAAGACCGCTAGTATGTAATAACAGAGTATGATGAACTAGTCCATGTGTTACTTGATCACTTTCATAGAGGATTCCTGGATTTTCTTAGTGTATGTCTTGGAGCATACTGATGCACTGAAAGGTTATGTAGTGTTACCTAGTTTTAGGGTTGCAGACCGAAAGATCTCAAGATAGTTCAACTGAAAAGTAAATTAAATATCTTGATGGTATAATAGGACATTGGTAGGAATTATTGATGACTACTTCAATTGGTACTTCTTTAAAGAAATATCGAGTATCAGGTATTTATATATTTTTAAAGCTTGCATATACCAGTGCTCTGAAACTCCAAGTTCAATAACTGCTTATGCAAAATTAATGTTTGTGATCCGTTCAGGTGGATCGGCTTGTTTTAGAGGAGCTAGTGCATGAGAAATTCCCGAAATTAGGTACATCATTGGTGCCTGCGTCGATACTCATTTAGTTAACAACTGCAAAAATTAATAACTTCATGGCTTACGGTGCTTTACAATGTAGCAAATCACTTGGACTACCTTTGCCTTGCATGGTCTACTGACCCGTGGTTCCTATCCGTTGTCACCAATGTGCTTCCCAGGGAGAGTGGTTAGTCCTAACCTATGTTCCTTCAACAGTTACCACTTCTAAATTGTCAACACCCGGATTTTTAAGTCCAGATGCCTATTATGCCATACATCGCAATCCCAGGAAGATTGTTGTTGCGAGACATAGCAGTTGATATCATAAGTCATCATCCATTACAAACCATAGTCGTCTTACAAATATAGATCACATGATCCAATATTACACAAATAGTTGATCTAAGGATCAACAAACACATTACATAGCGGAAGCGTAGTAGTAGTGGACTATCTAATCCACAGGTCAACGCTTGACGTCAGAAGATACTCCTAGTTGTCGTAGACGTCCTGCTGGCCGTCATCTTCATACTGCTGCTCCTTTTCATAGTCTGGCCATTTGAATAGCCAGGGACACAGCCGTGAGTACTTTTAAAGTACTCGCAAACTAATACTAGTGTAGGTGCTATCAATTTTATTAAGATAGTTCTAAGCTCTAGGTTTATTTGCAGAAAAGCCAGTTTTAGTTCATAAGCATTTAGTAAAAGACTCTTCATTTGCTAACTAACTCAAGTGGGAACATTAGTGTCATTCCCACAACTCAGTTGTGATTCAAGTCAAGTCACCATTCAAATCATCAATCCTTTTCAAGAAACATCTGACAATGGAACGGTATGGCATTTCCAATCGTCCGTAACCGTGGACACGGCTATTCGAATAGATTTACACTCTGCAGAGGTTGCACACTTGTGCCACAACATTTGATTACATCCGTCAGGCATAACCCTGAATAATCGTAACTCAGTACGCGGATCATCAACCATAACCTTTCACTTACATACCCTAGTATAGGTACCTCTCCCCATGAGCTTGGCCTCCTAGTGAAGACAAACCGTCAGCCTGGGAACTGCACAGGGCTTGGGCCGGATGTTCACTTCAGTTCACATCATTTCACTTTCAACGGAGGCAGCCTCGGCATAACCCCTATGACGCTTGTTTAGAGGGAACCCATACTAAGATGCATAAACTTCCAGTTAAGCCCTACCCATAATCAGGTATTGTGGGGGTACTAAATAATTGGAAAGGTATCGCATCCAAACCCAACCATCAGTTTTTAATCAAATTCATCATGTCATTCAAGTCATATTCACCTTCAAAATCTTTCAAAGTCATTTCACTTCACATGTTCCCATCTAGAGTAGTCAATTTTATTTGTTAGCACTAGCACTAGTCATGAGGGGAACTAACTATCTTGTAGCTCTCTAGGCTAAATTTGATACTCTTGTAGTACTATATATTTAGACCAAAGTTAACTATAAAAGTAAGCTTTAATAAACAAGGTAAAAGCTTGTAAGGTTAAAACTTGGGATTTAATCATGAAACATAAAGTAATAGGTGAGTGTGCCTTGCTCTGGTAGAGCTTTGCACTTTGCAAGAAGATTAGCTTGCTTTGGTTGGTGTACTGATCAAAGCGGTCTTCTTCTTCCTGGAAGTAGACCTCCTCCTCCTGGTACTCCTCGGTACTAGCGTCTAAAAACGGATACGAGGTAACAATCACCAATCAAAGATTAAGAGCTAGACTAAGCACACACAAGGTTCACACAATCTAATCTATCATCACAACCTTGCTATCATGTTGGTTGACTTTGTTTTCTTCTTAAGAAAAATAATTTCCTCTCATTACAAATATTGATTAGGGCTTCTCTTTAGTTCTTGGAGGAATAATTTCCTCTCATTGAATCTTGTTAAGATTTAAGTTCCTCAAATAATAATATATGAACCCATGTTGACCAAGGTCAACACTTCATAATCATCATTTGGGAAAATGATTTAAATGAGGTATCACCCTCATACAATTTAACACTAACATAATTATAATTTAATATCACCAAATAATTCAAGATGAGATGATATAGACCATGGTCACTACCTCATGTTGAGTTACTTGAGACAAGGTTTAAATGAGGAAATACCTCTCATAAGATTTAATAACTAGTTTTGGAAAATTTAAATGGACTAGAACTAGCCATAGAGCCATTTCTTATTCTAGCCCATGATCATACAAAGTAACCATGTGATATTTTTACATAAACATGTAGAGTAGGTGAAATGTGATTTATGAGAGTTGGAATCAACTCAAAAGCATTTTTGGTTGAATTTTAAATAAAGTTTGAAGTTTGAAAAGGCCCTGCCTTGTTATTTTTGTCACATTAATTCTACAAAAGATCTACTATTGAGACCAGTGAGGTTGGGTAGATCTTTTCACAAGCTTTCCAAATATATGAAATTCATCAAATTTGGTTTAGCCAATTTGATTCTATTAAATTTTGAACAAGCATCTATGAGCAATTTTGATTTAAATCCAATTATTCGAATTTGAAAAGTTGGGCCAGTGCGGGAAAAAAATAATGGGCCGGCCCAGTTGAGCGCGGCGGCCGGACTTAACCGGCCCCGCATGTCAGTGGGGTTTTTACACACCGAAGCGGTACGTGTCATAGGGCCGTTGGATTAGAAACTCATCGGACGGGTGAGGGACATCCTCATCATCGACACAGCTCGCCGGAGCTCTAACCCTAGCGGCGGCTCCAGAGGGGGGTCGGCAGCGTACCTAGGCTGCGGCGGAGCTCGGGGATGACGGCGATCGACGTAGAGGAAGGAGAGGAAGTAGCTGGTAGCGGTGGCGTCGCCTGGGGTGCACTGCAACTGCACCTCCCCTTTGCTCGACTCCGGCGGGGATCCGGCTCCAAATTCCGGCGAGGGAGAGGCGAATGTGGAAGAGGGAGTAGCTAGGAACGATCAGTGGTGAGAGGAGAGGGTGGTGCTGTGCCGAAAACGAAGGGAGGAGGGCGGCTTATATAGCCTCGCTGAGCATCTACGGGGATCACGGGTGACGAACGGCGAGGTCGTTGACAAGGGATTAACTTATCAATGCCTACGGATTGTAGACTAGGGTTTTAGCGGAAGTAGAGGGCAAGTAGATCTCGAAGGTTTCAGCCGAAAAGTACTCGACGATGTGAAAACTAGGGTTGCGTGAGACAATGAATCGATCCTTTCTTTGTCCCTCGACTCCCCCTTATATAGGAGGTGGAGTCGAGGGATTCACAATACACAGGTTACGGAGTCCGGGAAGGTTTCTAACTCATCCCGTAAGATTATAAGTATGTTTTTCGTATTACAACTCTAGCTTTCCTTAATACTAACTTGGGCTTCCGAATCTTCACATTCATCGAGTCGTGGGCCTTCAGTAAACCCCGGGTACCATCTTCGGCAGGCCCATTGAGGATGCCTATGTCAGTAGCCCCCGAGATTTTGCTTGAATCGAAGAATCAGGGAAAATCTCCAACTTTATAGTCATTCAATAACTGTCAAATTTATCACATATCTTTGGATACGCAATTATATATTGTACAGGGATAATGGTAGTTGGGGCTAGTTCATCTGACGGATCATATACTAGTTAACTGCTCTAGTGGCAATCCGCAAAAACCTACTTCAAGATCACGTCCCTGGACATGATCTCGGGATACTGGTGTAAACTTCGACAGGTGCCGCTTAAGGTCTTACCATTCTGTCGAGTCCCAGTCATATTTTATCGGGTACCTAACGCGTCCATTAGGATTTTTCTTCGTATCTGTTGATACGGAAAAAAGTAGCAAACCGACGTCAGAGACGGTGCCACGCCGCTCAGAACGGATCTGGGGTCTTACCTTCGCAGAATTTTGCGGCATTCGGAGATTATTCGCAACTTTGGCGCTCTGAGAATATATTGTCGAGTGCTTTTTCGGCTGTTGGAATAGCACATTTTATTGAGTCAACGGATGACTTATATTGTCCTCCCGATGGGAGTATGTTTCGAGTTATTTGTATAACTCGAAATATGCTCACTTCTTCTTTCTCTCTATTTTTATAATTTCATCGGGCACGCGAACAGCGTTCCCGATGGGAGTAGCCCCCGAGGCTACAGCCAAGGACTAGTGCTTGGTTGTAGGCTCAACATCTTATGCCGCTATATTGTCAATTTCTCTCGAGCTTTTTATGTCTATCGGGTGCGCGACCAGCGCTCCCGATGGGAGTAGCCCCCGAGGCTATGAACAAATACTTGCGTTTGATCATAGGCTCTCGCCATTTCTATTTTGTCATACTCGAACTTTTCTTTTTTCCAAAGTAGCCCCCGAGCATTTGGGCAAAAACTTGTATTTGATCAAAGGCTCGAAATAATTGATAATTTTTCCCTGCCGCCAATTTCTTTTAGTCTTCACAGCCGAGGTTTTCTCTTGACAAGGTGACATCATTACTGACGATAGCCACGATCACTGTATCGGGAAGACGCGAGCACTACTCTCTCTCTGTCTTGCGGGCCCACAACCCTCATCAATTTGACACGTCGTGCAAGTGGGGGACACACGTCCTCCGCTTTTTCTGGCGCACGCACTGTAACGCCTGTTCCGTTCCTTCACAGTCAAAATACACTTTTACCCCTTAGCCACATGTACAGCATCCATCTCAAAATTATTCCATCCAACGGTGTGTCGATTCGCCAACTCCCTATATAAGGTCGTCTTCTTCCTCCGTTCACCTTTTCGCTTGCGCTGCAACTCTGCTCTTTTCTCCAAAAATCCCCCATTGCGCCCAACATTTTCTGAGCTCAGCCGCACTCGCACTCACGCCTACGCCATTGTTGATGCCACTACGCGCACGGCTCACCAGGCACAGCACTCCTGAGTCAAAGATGGCGGCGGAAGATCTAGAGTGGGAGAGATCCAAGATTTCGAATCAAGACCTCAACCTGATGAAGAAGCTCGGGTTAATGAAGAAGAAGGACGCCCTGCGCTTCCCCAGCGATGAAAGCTATCCATCGCCTCCTATCGAGTATCGGGTCAGTTTTGTTGACCATCTTATCCGCGGCCTCTCTACCCCCATTCACAATTTCCTCCGCGGTCTTCTTTTTGTTTATGGGGTGCAGCTGCATCAGCTGACCCCCAACTCCATCCTCCACATCGCAATTTTTATTACCCTTTGTGAATGCTTCCTCGGAGTCCAGCCAAACTGGGCTCTGTGGAAGCGCATCTTCTACCTCCGCCGCAATGGCTCCCACAATATCGCCTACAACATAGGCGGTGTTGTTATTTGCGTTCGCCCTGACGTCGAGTACTTTGACGTCAAATTCCCCGACTCCGTCCAAGGGTGGCGCAAAAGATGGCTTTATGTGCACGAAGAAAGCTCCAACTCGGTGGAGTACAACATAGCTCCCTTCGATGGAAGCGCCAAGATTCTTCGCCGCCGATCCTGGGACGCGGAAGCCATCGAAGAAGAAAAAACGGCGACAGAGGCATTGATGTCTCGTATCCACGAGCTTCAGAATACCCGCGGCAAGGAACTGTCGGGTATCCAAATCACGGCTTATTTCCTTAGAATTAGGGTGCAGCCTCTGCAGGCTCGCAAAAATCCCCTTTGGATGTATGCTGGCGAAAAGGATGCCAACAGGCTCTCCACGGACCTTTCTGTAAAGGACTTGGAGAAGCTTAGCCGAAGAATTTCGTCGCTCAACAAGAAAGATCCTATTCCATCTTCCTGTCGCGTGGAGCCATATAGTGGCGCCAACCCTCTTCCCAAGGTATTTTCTTCTCGAATGTTTTACTATTTGTCGACTACTATTTTGATAACATCCCCTGCGTAACTTTTTGTCGATATTCCTTGTATTTGTAGAATCATCCAGTTCTAGCTTCTCTTCCTCCTCTTCCTGAAGATGGAGAAGTCAAAGAATAG
>NC_061513.1:291991192-292087322 GCF_022539505.1 Lolium rigidum
CTTTCAACTACAAGTCTTGTCTTGACCACCTGAGGCTTGGCTGCAATGTATAACAAGAGGGGTTCCTTCTCCTTGGGCGCCACCAAGATTGGTGGTGTCGAAATTGTGCGTTTGAGATCCTCGAAAGCTCTGTCGGCCTCTTCGTTCCACTGGAATTTCTCTCCTTGCTTGATTAGAGCATAGAATGGTAACGCTTTTTCTCCTAGTCTGGCGACGAATCTGCTTAAAGCTGCGACTCGCCCGATCGATCTGTTGTACTTCTTTTAACTTTGTTGGCTTCCTCATTGTTACGATAGCTTGAATTTTCTCTGGATTGGCTTCAATCCCTCTTGCTGAGACTAGGAACCCGAGAAGTTCTCCCGCAGGGACGCCGAAAGAACACTTCATCGGGTTTAGCTTGAGGCAAAACTTATCAAGATTGTCGAAGGTTTCTTTTAAATCCTCGATCAATGTTGACCCCTTTTTTGATGTTATAACGACGTCATCAATGTATACTTGTATGTTTTTTCCAATCTGTGTTGCCAAGCACTTTTGCATCATCCGCTGATATGTTGCTCCCGCGTTTTTCAGACCAAAAGGCATTGTTTTGTAGCAAAACACGCCATAAGGTGTAATGAACGCTGTCTTGACCTCATCTTCTTCTTTTAATCTAATCTGGTTATAACCAGAATATGCGTCCAGGAAGGAAAGACGTTCACATCCTGCCGTGGAGTCGATGATTTGATCGATCCTTGGGAGGGGAAAGTGATCCTTGGGACAATGTTTATTGAGACACGTAAAGTCGACACACATGCGAAGGACTTTCGTGTTTTTCTTCGGGACCAGCACTGGGTTAGCTACCCACGTGGCCTCTGTATGTAGTTCTTTGATAAAACCAGCTTCTCCGAGTCGATCAATCTCTGACAGCATAGCTTTACGGTTTGGTTCCGAAAAACGCCGCAAAGGTTGTTTAATTGGTCTCGCTATTGGATCCAAATTTAGGTGGTGCTCGGCAAGTTCCACAGGTACTCCTGGCATGTCAGCTGGACACCATGCGAAGATTTTCCAGTGCTCACGGAGGAACTCGACGAGCGCGCTTTCCTATGCGAGGTCCATGTTTGTTGCAATGGACGTCGTTCTCTTTGGATCTGTCGGGTGAATCTGCACCTCCTTGGAGTCTTTCGTGGTATTAAAGGTTGGCTCCCTGAGGGGCCTTCCTACATCTGGCAACACATCATAATCGGTTGTGAGCCTTGACGCCATATATTCTGCTTGCATCCCGAAAGTTTCTGACAGTCGATGAAAATCCTTGTCGCATTTATCAGCTAACGCGAAACTTCCTTTGACTGTAATTGGTCCATTAGGTCCAGGTAGCCTCCACAACAGGTACGTGTAGTGTGGTACCGCCATAAACCTGGCATATGCTGGTCGTTCCAACAGGGCGTGATATTGTGACGGGAAATCCACGACTTCAAACTCTAGCTTTTCTATCCTGTAGTTTTCTCGGGTCCCAAACTGAACATCGAGACTGATCTTCCCCAACGGATAACTTGGCTTCTCTGGCGTGATACCATGAAAACATGTATCAGTTGGTTTCAGATTTGCTAGGGATATGTTCATCTTCCTTAGTGTATCTGCGTACATAAGGTTTAGACTGCTGCCTCCATCTATGAATACTCGAGATACGTCGAATCCTGCGATCACCGCTGGTAAGATAAGTGCGGACTGCCCTGGTCGAGGAACTTGCTGCGGGTGATCCGCTATTGTGAAGCCAATGTCCTGACCCGACCAATTTAGGTACTCAGTCGTTGGTGGAGGCATCTTCTCTGCCATGAACACTTGTCGCGAGATTACTTTCTGAGCCCTGTTAGATGGCCTAGCTTTCTGAATCATCGAGACCACGCCATTGGAATTGGGGTCGACATATGGAGGTGGGTGTGGTGCTGCCGCTATTCTGAGCTGGTGTCTATTTTCGTCCGTAATTGCGGGAGGAGATGGTAGGTGGATCTCACTCCTGGGCCCCTGGGGGTTTCTATTTGTTGCTTGAGCATTGGCTTGCCCTGCAAACCTCAACATTGCTTGAAAATTTCGACAGTCCTTCTGTAGATGTCCTGACTGCCTCTTCCCATTATTGTCGACATAGAAGTGCATCTGACATGGCCCGTTCATCATATCCTCAGGGGATACAAAAGGTCTCTGAAACCTTGGTCCACTATTTTGTCTGTTATTCCGAGAGTCATCTCTATTGTCGCCTCGCTGCTCATTGCTCCTTTGATATTCATCTCTATTGTTTCCTCCGGTGCTTCCCCGAAAACCAGCCGATATTTGGTCAGGAGCATCATAACTTGAGAATTGCCGAGGGAATCGTCGTCTATTTTGAAAGTTTCGACCACGGTCCTCCTCCGGTGACCTGTGTCGCTTATTGTGGACAGTATCTTCTCCATCTGCCCACCTGTTTGCTATCTCCATCAATGCTGACACTGTTCTTGGGTTAGTTCTCCCCAAGTCTTCGACAAAATCCCCTCGTCGAATTCCTGCTACGAACGCATCTATTGCTCTCTCGTCAGATATGTTCTCTGCCGAGTTTTTAATGATGTTCCACCTCTGGATGTACTTTCTCATTGATTCATCATGCTTTTGTCGACACGATCTCAACTCTTCTAGTGATGCGGGTTTTTTGCAGGTGGATCGGAAATTCTTGACGAATACATCCTCAAAACTGTCCCAGCTGTCGATGGAGCCTGGAGGAAGCTTCTTTATCCAAGATCTTGCGGCTCCACTCAGGTGTACTTGAATACTCTGCATGGCTGTTGCTCTGGTTCCACCTATCAGCTTCACCGTCTCAAGGTAATCGACTAGCCAATCCTCGGGATCTTGCAGGCCATCGAATTTTTTGAAATTATCGGGTAACTTAAACCCTGAAGGAACCCGAGTTTTCCGGACCCTCCTTGTAAAGCACGGTAGCCCACACATATCCTCGTCATCTATCTCTGGGGAATGCCGATGTTCCCTTCTATTTTGTCGTGCTCTATCTACCCGTGCTTGGGCTGCTGTATCTCTTGCCCCACTTGTTCTCTCGGGAACTGGTGCTGCTGCAGTAGGTCGTGGACTATTTTGCCTTGCTGATCCTTCGGGAGGCGAATTTATAAACGCCGCTCCCATGGCACCAACTCCTGCCATGGCCATATTGTACAATGCCTTTCTTGGATCTCCGGGAGGTGGCTTGGATGCGAGGATGAAAGCCTGCGTCGCCATGTACCCAGCTTCTGGTGTCTTAGGGATAATGTTCCCCCTCGTGTCTATCGACATAAAGGACATGTCGTGGTTTTGAACCAGATTCTCCCTATCTGCCTCAGGTATATTCTGCAGCCGTGATCTTGCCCTATTTCGAGCTGCTCTGTGACTATCTCCCGAAGTGCCAGATTGTCGACTCAACTCCGCCCTTCGCCTGCTTGACGCGGAAGCCGCTTCCTGCCTCCTATCCAACTCGTTTTTTTGTTTCTCGAGCTCCCGCCTGATACGTGCAAGTCTATATTGATATGCTTGTAATTCCTCAGGTGTCGCCGTTACAGTTATTGGTTCTGTGCCATCAATGGCTCTCGCAACTCTATCCCATACTGCCTGCGGAAATTGTATCATCTGCCGCACTCCAGGCCCAACATATTTTGTTCCTAAACCTCGAGTGAGGTCTGCAGGGTCGACATACGGATTTCCCGCATCGTCGAAGTTCTCTGACGTCTCCTCCTGTGGGCGACTTGTTTCTCCAATGGCATAGATCTGATGATATTTTGGATTCTGAACTTTGTCAGGTTTGGTGACACCATCATAGAGAGTGGTGAAGACCTTCCCCACAACATTGGATCTGTCGATGAAGTTGAAGCTGTCTATGTTGCTCGTGTCATCGCTTATATCGGAGTCCGCAGATGACTCGAAAGACATGTCGCTGAAGATCTTGGCGAGTTTTTCGCTTGCCACAATACTGATGAAGCGTGGCGACGAAGTTTCCTCGTCGCCTGACTCGATTGACGATGCAGAACTCAAAAAATCGGGATCGACCGCTGATAATCCTGACGAGATCGGAATTTCAAGACGATACGCTCCTTCTTTCTCGACGCGGAAGTGGAACTTTCCGAACGTCATCTTCATGGGCTCCTCCAGATACGCATATGCATCCAAACGGGAGGGCGGGTGAGGAACAAAATCAATTGGACCAGTTTCGATCTGTTTACCTCTGTCCATCGCGTTGCTTGCAGTTGATGAAGTCGACGATCTTGATCGTGCCATCGAGATCAGATCCTTGACACCTCCAATTCCCACAGACGACGCCAATTGACAAGGGATTAACTTATCAATGCCTACGGATTGTAGACTAGGGTTTTAGCGGAAGTAGAGGGCAAGTAGATCTCGAAGGTTTCAGCCGAAAAGTACTCGACGATGTGAAAACTAGGGTTGCGTGAGACAATGAATCGATCCTTTCTTTGTCCCTCGACTCCCCTTATATAGGAGGTGGAGTCGAGGGATTCACAATACACAGGTTACAGAGTCCGGGAAGGTTTCTAACTCATCCCGTAAGATTACAAGTATGTTTTTCGTATTACAACTCTAGCTTTCCTTAATACTAACTTGGGCTTCCGAATCTTCACATTCATCGAGTCGTGGGCCTTCAGTAAACCCCGGGTACCATCTTCGGCAGGCCCATTGAGGATGCCTATGTCAGTCGTGCTACTGGCGATCAACGGCATGGGCGTGGGCATGGCAACGTTCAGGAAGGCGCATCGAGCATCACGATGCTCTCGGAACAGCAGGAGGTGGTCAAGCACAGGGGTGCGGGTCACGCGTCAGTGGATACTGTGGCGGTCGTCGTCGTTGTCCACGGCGGTGACAGGGCGCGGGCGAGCTAGTGGGGATGTCTGGCAGTGTTCTGGCGCTGAGGCGAAGCTGCGAACGGGCGCTGATGGCAAGGAGCGATCGGAGTTGATGGGTCGACGCGGCGCTCTGGCACGCCCTGGCGTTGCAACCATGCGCGCCATGGCGTCACTGGGGGTCATGGGCGCGTCGGTGGCTGGCTCGTGCTGGCCTCGTCTCGGTCAAGGGGGTGGACGAGCAGACGCAGGGGAGTGAGGGGAACCTCCCAGACATGGTGCTGTGAGCTGACGTCGTGTGGAGAGAGAGATGGCCGGGGTGGGCATGGTGGTCACGGCATGGCCATGCCATGGTCATGGAGGTCAAGTGGGAGGGGTGCAGAGGCTGGCACTGATGCCCAGGGATGTGCTAGGGGTCCAGGGCAGCAGAGGGGTGCCAGGGTTGGACTTAGTCCACCTATTTTCCTAGCATTGGCTCAATTCTACTCCCTGCCTGCAAGGTGCTCGACCAAATGGCCGAAAGAAATTTATTTTTGAATTTTGCAAAAAAAATTGGTGGAGTTGATTCCTATAATAAATGATGCACAATGGTGGTGGTGGTGTGCAAAATTGAACTGGGTTGCAAAATTTCAAATTGTGTATGATCTTGTTTTTGTTTCAATGTTGCCACTTGGCTTGATTACAATTTGAATTTGGGCAAGAATTTGCAGGGGTGTGTTTTACCAAAGTTGTTCACCTTGATGTGGTCTTGGATGAGGTGCAAAGAGTTGGGGTTGTTTAGTTTACAAATCTCTTAATAAAAAGGCTCAAAGTAGGTGTCATGTGATAATTGGCAGATTTGACCATTATCTTATGTGAGCATAATTTGATTTCAAATTTGATTTGGTTTGAGTTTCTTTGATTCACAAAGTGTTATTTAGTGTTTAGTAACATTCTACAAGCAATGGCACAAGCCAAGTTGGCCTAGATCAAAGTTTTGCAAAATGTCCATAAGCATATGCATGTGTTGAAATTTGGATTTTTCTCTATTTCTTGTTCTTTCTCTATTATTGATCATTGGTTCATATGTTAGGGTTTTAGCATCATTGCTAGGTACACACACAATCATCATGGCAAAAGCACAAGAATTAAACATGGGGATTATGCATAGCACATGTGTTAACAAAAGTTTTTGTTGGTTCTCATTGTTGGATATTGGAAACTCATTTTCTTGCTTTATTGAAATTTTGGGATGTTACAAACCCTTCCCCCTTACAAAAGATCTCGTCCCGAGATCTTAAAGAAACTAGGTACTAAAGAGATCTGGGAATTCCTTCTTCATATCTTCTTCTCGCTCCCAAGTGGCTTCGTCTTCAGTGTGGTTGCTCCATTGAATTTTTAGGAACTTGATACTCCTGGTGCGGGTGGTTCTGAAAGCTTCTTCCAGGATGCGAATAGGTACTTCGCGGTAGGTCAAGTCCTTGTTGATATCCACTGATCTGTGATCGATGTTCTTGAAAACCTCGGTCTTCTCGGGTACTTCTAAACACTTCCGGAGTAGTGAGATGTGAAACACATTGTGCACAGCCGACATTTCTTCCGGCAGTTCCAGTTGATAAGATACTTCTCCTCGGTGACTCAGAACTTTGAAGGGTCCAACATATCTGGGTGCAAGCTTTCCTTTAAGCTGGAATCTCTGCATTCCTTTAAGGGGTGATACTTTAAGATATACAAACTCTCCGATCTCGAAGGTCATCTCTCGACGTCTCTTGTCGGCGTAACTCTTCTGTCTTGATTGCGCCGTCTTGAGGTATTCGCAGATCTTGTGCACCTTCTCTTCAGCTTCTCGAAGAACATCTGGTCCAAAGACTTGGCTCTCTCCGACTTCCGACCAATTCAGAGGGGTACGGCACTTCCTTCCGTACAGGGCTTCAAAGGGGGCCATTTGTAAGCTGGCTTGATAACTGTTGTTGTACGAGAATTCTGCGTAAGGCAGGCAGTCTTCCCACTTGGATCCATATTCCAGTACACAAGCTCTCAACATATCCTCAAGAATTTGGTTGACTCTTTCAGTCTGTCCATCAGTCTGCGGGTGATACGCTGTGCTGAAATTCAGCCGGGTTCCTAGTCCTTCATGTACTTTCTGCCGGAATCTTGAGGTGATTTGGGATCCTCTATCTGACACGATTGACTTCGGGGTTCTGTGCAGGGCGACTATTCTGGAGATATATAACTCAGCTAGCTTTGGGCCTTGGTAGGTGGTCTTGACGGGAATGAAATGGGCTACCTTGGTTAATCTATTGACCACTACCCAAATAGAATCATTTCCTTTACTTGATTTGGGCAATCCTATGATGAAGTCCATTCCTACAGAATCCCACTTCCATTCCGGAATCTGCAATGGCTGCAGCAATCCTGCGGGTCGCTGATGTTCTACCTTGACTCTCTGACAGATATCACACTTGGCGATGTAGCTTCCAATTTCTCTCTTCATTACATGCCACCAAAATTGTTCCTTCAAATCTTGGTACATCTTGGTTCCTCCGGGGTGAATGGAGTATAGGGTGTCATGAGCTTCCTTCAGGATAACTTGCTTCAACTCTGAATCCGATGGCACACATAGGCGTCCGTTGTACCAAAGAACTCCTTCTTCATCTTCGGTGAATCCTGGTGCCTTTCCTGCAGCTATTTGGCTCTTGATTCCGTCAATGCTAGCATTTCCTTTCTGTGCTTCTTTGATTTGACTAATCAAGGTAGGCTGAAGCTCTATGCTGGCTAGGAATCCTTCACTAACTAGCTCCAGTCTAAACTGCTCAAATTCTTGATACAGGCTAGGTTGCTCTTCTGCGATCATGGAGTTCAGTTGACACGGCAGTCTACTCAAGGCATCCGCTACCACGTTGGCCTTGCCGGGGTGGTAGTGAATTTCCATATCATAATCCTTGATTAATTCTATCCATCTTCTCTACCTCATATTCAGCTCCTTCTGTGTGAAAATGTACTTCAGACTTTTGTGATCCGAATAGATCTCGCATCGATTACCCATGAGGTAATGACGCCAAACTTTCAAGGCTAAGACTACGGCTGCTAACTCCAAGTCATGTGTTGGGTAATTCTGCTCATGTTGCTTCAGTTGTCTCGATAGATATGATATCACCTTGCCTTCTTGCATCAACACACATCCAAGACCAATTTTGGATGCGTCACAATAGACGTCAAATGGCTTGGTGATACCGGGCATGATTAATATTGGGGCTGTGGTTAACCTGCGCTTGAGTTGCTGGAAACTCTCTTCACATTTATCAGTCCATTCAAACTTCTTGTCCTTCTTCAACAGTTGAGTCATTGGTCTTGCGATGCTGGAAAATCCTTCAACAAACCTACGGTAATATCCCGCTAATCCCAGAAATGCACGGACTTCAGTCTGGGTGGTTGGGGCTTTCCATTCCTCAACGGTCTTGATCTTAGCGGGATCTACGGCAATTCCTCCTGCAGACAAGATGTGTCCTAGGAATCCTACTTCCTTTAACCAAAACTCACATTTGCTAAACTTGGCGTATAACTGATGCTTCCTAAGGGTTTCTAGGACAACTTCCAAATGTTGATCATGCTCTTCTTCTGATTTGGAGTAGATTAGGATGTCGTCGATGAAGACAACGACAAACTTATCCCAAAAGTTCATAAAGATCTTATTCATGAGATTCATGAAATAAGCGGGGGCATTGGTCAATCCAAATGACATGACGTTGTACTCATACAATCCATATCTGGTATTGAAGGCTGTTTTGGGGATATCGGTCGCACGAATCTTCAGTTGATGGTAACCAGTCCTAAGATCAATCTTAGAGAACACTTTGGCACCGGTCAGCTGATCAAACAGGTCTTCTATCTTTGGCAAGGGATACTTGTTCTTGATGGTGACATCGTTAAGCTTACAGTAATCCGTACATAAACGAGTGGCACCATCTTTCTTATCCACAAACAAAACTGGTGATCTCCAAGGCGACGCACTTGGTCGAATCAGACCTTTGTACAGCATGTCATCCAGTTGCTTCTTCAGTTCCACTAACTCTGCTGGGTTCATGCTATAGGCTCTCTGGGCTATAGGTCCTGTTCCAGGGATTAACTCAATGATAAACTCTATATCCCGATCTGGGGGCATACCGGGTAGATCATCAGGAAACACATCAGGGTATCGACAGACGACCCTGATCTGATCCAAAGTTGGCTTGGCTACACTCTGGTTGCAGGTAAACTTTCTGGGCAGCCTTTCAGATACGTGTTCTACTAACACACCGGTGTTACTAGTCATGGTGATGGCCTTCTTGGCACAGTCAATCAATCCATGGTGTTTTGACATCCAATCCATACCCAGTACTACTTCCAAACCTTTTGTTCCCAGAACAATCAAATTTGAATAAAAATCTACTTCATGTATTCTGATCGGCACATCTTTGCAAATTTTTCTAGCTTTTGTTGTTGAACCAGGTATTTGAACTATCATGACATGCTTCAAACTGATTGGTTGAATCTTACTAGTGCATGCAAAATCTTCTGTAACGAACGAATGCGATGCTCCGGAATCAAACAACACTCTTGCAGGTATTGAGTTAACAGAGAACATACCGAGCACGACATCGGGTGCTTCCTGGGCTTCTTCGGTGTTCATGTGAAAGAGACGGCCGTTGCGGTTATTGGGGTTGTTGGGGGTGAACTTTCTGCCGATGGAGACACGGCGTTGCTGCTGAGCAGGTGCAGCGGTGTTGGGGGCAGTCTTGGCTAACCTTTTGGGGCACTCATTGGAGTAGTGACCCACAATTCCACATTCATAGCAAGTGATGGTGGACTTGTCTTTGGGGGCGACGGGGATAGCGTTGCTCCCAGTCCTCGGAGCAGTGTTGGTGTTATTGGGGTTGCCGGGGGCTCTCATCGGGGCACGGTTGAAGTTGTTGTGGTTGTTGGCATGGTGGTTGTTGTTGTTGTGGCCTCCTGGCCTTGGGTGCCCTCCACTCCGATTCTGAAAACTCGGACGTGACAGCGGCACACGGGACTTGTTGTTTCTGGGGGTGAATCCTCCACTTGAGCTGGGGCGATACCTTGGGGTATTGTTGGGCCCACTCTGATTCATCATGCGGCGCTTGCGGTTCTCATTGGCTTGATGCAGTTTGCCCTCCATCTGGATGGCGGAGTCCACCAGGGCCTCTAAGTCGGCAAAGGGGATGTTGACCAGCACAGTCTGCATCTCATCGTGCAGTCCGTTTAGAAATCTCTCCTGCCTCTTCTCTGTGGTGTCGGTCTCGTCGGGGGCATACCTTGACAGTGTGAGGAACCTGTCACGGTATTCTACCACCGACATTCTGCCCTGCTTGAGTTCCCGGAACTCATCCCTCATCTTCTTTATCAGACCCGGGGGCACGTGATACTTGCTGAACTTGAGCTTGAAATCTGCCCAAGTCATGATCTGTCCGGCATTCATGGCACGGGTGCTGGTCCACCAGGCTCTTGCAGGTCCTGCTAAGTAATGGGTGGCAAACAAGACTTTTTCTGCGGCTTCGACTCCCGCAACTTCTAGGTTGTTCTCCATGGTCTGGATCCAGTCATCGGCATCAAGTGGCTCTTCTGTTTTGCTAAACATTGGGGGGTTTGTGTTCTGGAAATTCTTCAGCTTTGACCCAGGGTGATCATGGTTTCCATGGCCATGGTTGTTGTTAGCAAGCTGTTGAAGTGCTGCAATGTTGGCCTGTCGTTCAGCTCTTTCAGCATCTCTATCTTCCAACATTATCTGCAACATCTGCATCATGGCATCTTGATTTGCGCTACGGGTTGGAGGGGCCATCTGAACATTGAGATAGATCATGAGATAAGAGGGAATTTTCTATGGCTTGTTTTGAGGTAAGGGTAGAAATGTAAAACTTGAGTACTTGTCATGTGGAAAACAAACAACACTTTCATTCATAGCAAACAACACACATTACAAGCTAACACATTAATGGTTTTAAGAACCATTTCTCCAAGCTACGATACAAGGGACCCTGATACAACTCACACCTACGCAAGTGAACAAGTGCACTACTCATCATCTACATCTATCGGGATGTAGTCATCTTCTCCGGCATCCATGAACTCATAGTCCTCCACATCAGTGTTCTCATCCTCTTCGAAGTCAACATCATCACTCAGGAAAGCAGCTCCTCCCTGAATGTCTTCACCTTCGTCTTCCATCTCCCTCAGCTGAGTCTCCTGGGCCTGAACAGTTGCCTCCAGTGATGATATCTTTGCGCGAAGGCGGGCGATGGTGGAGTCCTTCTTGGCTCGCTGCTGGCGGAGTGTCTTGCGATCCTTGGCCAGCATCTTGATGGTCTCAGTCTGCTGAGACAGGTGGAGGTGAGTCTGGTTGGCGTAGATGCGGGAGTTGTCCAGCTCCTTCTGAGTCTCGTGCAGCATAAAGTCCAGGTGCTCCACGTGGTGCTTCAGCTCGGGGTGGGACTGCAGGTACATGGGTCCTCCAATGGAGTCGTGCCTCGCGAAGTGAGCGAAGAGAGAGTCCTGAATCCCAATCACATTCTGCCCGCACAGACGGGCAAGTGCTTCCTGAAGAGCACGAGCGAGTCCATCTAGCCAGTTGCTCTCCCGGATGGTGAAGTGGATCCTCTCAGAAGTGGGAGGCTCCATCCTGCCTCTCAGATCCGCAACGATAACCCACTGTAGTTCACCTCCAGGCTGGTCGTTGACTTGAGTTCCGAAGAACTCCGGGTGTGGGCGCCCGCGATGCATAGACAATGCATCCAAGTCCCGCTCGAAAATCAAGTTACCACCGTTGCCTAGCTGGTAAAACTTGGTCTGGTTGAGTGGTTCCATCTGTAAGGGAATTGGAGAAGTAAGTTAGAGAAGTGCAAGTGTATCAAAATTTTATGTAGAATTTCAAAGTGAAGCATGAATTTCATCTTTTGAAAAAGGTCTCAAGGGTAAGAGTGTGAATAGGTTTTTCGCAAATATTCACCTTATTTGTTTTTTGAAATTAAGTTTTTCAACCGTCCATTCTAACTAGGGTCTCCTAAGGTCAAACAATGGCTCTGATACCAACTTGTCAACACCCGGATTTTTAAGTCCAGATGCCTATTATGCCATACATCGCAATCCTAGGAAGATTGTTGTTGCGATACATAACAGTTGATATCATAAGTCATCATCCATTACAAACCATAGTCGTCTTACAAATATAGATCACATGATCCAATATTACATAAATAGTTGATCTAAGGATCAACAAACACATTACATAGCGGAAGCGTAGTAGTAGTGCACTATCTAATCCACAGGCCAACGCTTGACGTCAGAAGATACTCCTAGTTGTCGTAGACGTCCTGCTGGCCGTCATCTTCATACTGCTGCTCCTCTTCATAGTCTGGCCATTTGAATAGCCAGGGACACAGCCGTGAGTACTTTTAAAGTACTCGCAAACTAATACTAGTGTAGGTGCTATCAATTTTATTAAGATAGTTCTAAGCTCTAGGTTTATTTGCAGAAAAGCCAGTTTTAGTTCATAAGCATTTAGTAAAAGACTCTTCATTTGCTAACTAACTCAAGTGGGAACATTAGTGTCACTCCCACAACTCAGTTGTGATTCAAGTCAAGTCACCATTCAAATCATCAACCCTTTTCAAGAAACATCTGACAATGGAACAATATGGCCTTTCCAATCGTCCGTAACCGTGGACACGGCTATTCGAATAGATTTACACTTTGCAGAGGTTGCACACTTGTGCCACAACATTTGATTACATCCGTCAGGGATAACCCTGAATAATCGTAACTCAGTACGCGGATCATCACCCATAACCTTTCACTTACATACCCTAGTATAGGTACCTCTCCCCATGAGCTTGGCCTCCCAGTGAAGACAAACCGTCAGCCTGGGAACTGCACAGGGCTTGGGCCAGACGTTCACCTCAGTTCACATCATTTCACTTTCAACGGAGGCAGCCTCGGCATAACCCCTATGACGCTTGTTTAGAGGGAACCCATACTAAGATGCATAAACTTCCAGTTAAGCCCTACCCATAATCAGGTATTGTGGGGGTACTAAATAATTGGAAAGGTATTGCATCCAAACCCAACCATCAGTTTTTAATCAAATTCATCATGTCATTCAAGTCATATTCACCTTCAAAATCTTTCAAAGTCATTTCACTTCACATGTTCCCATCTAGAGTAGTCAATTTTATTTGTTAGCACTAGCACTAGTCATGAGGGGTACTAACTATCTTGTAGCTCTCTAGGCTAAATTTGATACTCTTGTAGTACTCTATATTTAGACCAAAGTTAACTATAAAAGTAAGCTTTAATAAACAAGGTAAAAGCTTGTAAGGATAAAACTTGGGATTTGATCATGAAGCATAAAGTAATAGGTGAGTGTTCCTTGCTCTGGTAGAGCTTTGCACTTTGCAAGAAGATTAGCTTGCCTTGGTTGGTGTACTGATCAAAGTGGTCTTCTTCTTCCTGGAAGTAGACCTCCTCCTCCTGGTACTCCTCGGTACTAGCGTCTAAAAACAGATACGAGGTAACAATCACCAATCAAAGCTTAAGAGCTAGACTAAGCACACACAAGGTTCACACAATCTAATCTATCATCACAACCTTGCTATCATGTTGGTTGACTCTGTTTTCTTCTTAAGAAAAATAATTTCCTCTCATTACAAATATTGATTAGGGCATCTCTTTAGTTCTTGGAGGAATAATTTCCTCTCATTGAATCTTGTTAAGATTTAAGTTCCTCAAATAATAATGTATGAACCCATGTTGACCAAGGTCAACACTTCATAATCATCATTTGGGAAAATGATTTAAATGAGGTATCACCCTCATACAATTTAACACTAACATAATTATAATTTAATATCACCAAATAATTCAAGATGAGATGATATAGACCATGGTCACTACCTGATGTTGAGTTACTTGAGACAAGGTTTAAATGAGGAAATACCTCTCATAAGATTTAATAACTAGTTTTGGAAAATTTAAATGGACTAGAACTAGCCATAGAGCCATTTCTTATTCTAGCCCATGATCATACAAAGTAACCATGTGATATTTTTACATAAACATGTAGAGTAGGTGAAATGTGATTTATGAGAGTTGGAATCAACTCAAAAGCATTTTTGGTTGAATTTTAAATAAAGTTTGAAGTTTGAAAAGGCCCTGCCTTGTTATTTTTGTCACATTAATTCTACAAAAGATCTACTATTGAGACCAGTGAGGTTGGGTAGATCTTTTCACAAGCTTTCCAAATATATGAAATTCATCAAATTTGGTTTAGCCAATTTGATTCTATTAAATTTTGAACAAACATCTGTGAGCAATTTTGATTTAAATCCAATTATTCGAATTTGAAAAGTTGGGCCAGCGCGGGAAAAAAATAACGGGCCGGCCCAGTTGAGCGCGGCGGCCGGACTTAACGGGCCCCGCATGTCAGTGGGGTTTTTACACACCGAAGCGGTACGTATCTTAGGGCCGTTGGATTAGAAACTCATCGGACGGGTGAGGGACATCCTCATCATCGACACAGCTCGCCGGAGCTCTAACCCTAGCGGCGGCTCCAGAGGGGGGTCGGCGGCGTACCTAGGCTGCGGCAGAGCTCGGGGATGACGGCGATCGACGTAGAGGAAGGAGAGGAAGTAGCTGGTAGCGGTGGCGTCGCTCGGGGTGCATCGCAACTCGCACCTCCCCTTTGCTCGACTCCGGCGGGGATCCGGCTCCAAATTCCGGCGAGGGAGAGGCGAATGTGGAAGAGGGAGTAGCTAGGAACGATCAGTGGTGAGAGGAGAGGGTGGTGCTGTGCCGAAAACGAAGGGAGGAGGGCGGCTTATATAGCCTCGCTGAGCATCTGCGGGGATCACGGGTGACGAACGGCGAGGTCGTGCTACTGGCGATCAACGGCATGGGCGAGGGCATGGCAACGTTCAGGAAGGCGCAGCGAGCGTCATGATGCTCTCGGAACAGCAGGAGGTGGTCAAGCACAGGGGTGCGGGTCACGCATCCGTGGATACTGTGGCGGTCGTCGTCGTTGTCCACGGGGGTGACAGGGCGCGGGCGAGCTAGTGGGGATGTCTGGCAGTGTTCTGGCGCTGAGGCGAAGCTGCGAACGGGCGCTGATGGCAAGGAGCGGTCGGAGTTGACGGGTCGACGCGGCGCTCTGGCACGCCCTGGCGTTGCAACCATGCGCGCCATGGCGTCACTGGGGGTCATGGGCGCGTCGGTGGCTGGCTCGTGCTGGCCTCGTCTCGGTCAAGGGGGTGGACGAGCAGACGCAGGGGAGTGAGGGGAACCTCCCAGACATGGTGTTGTGAGCTGACGTCGTGTGGAGAGAGAGATGGCCGGGGTGGGCATGGTGGTCACGGCATGGCCATGCCATGGTCATGGAGGTCAAGTGGGAGGGGTGCAGAGGCTGGCACTGATGCCCAGGGATGTGCTAGGGGTCCAGGGCAGCAGAGGGGTGCCAGGGTTGGACTTAGTCCACCTATTTTCCTAGCATTGGCTCAATTCTACTCCCTGCCTGCAAGGTGCTCGACCAAATGGCCGAAAGAAATTTATTTTTGAATTTTGCAAAAAAAATTGGTGGAGTTAATTCCTATAATAAATGATGCACAATGGTGGTGGTGGTGTGCACAATTGAACTGGGTTGCAAAATTTCAAATTGTGTATGATCTTGTTTTTGTTTCAATGTTGCCACTTGGCTTGATTACAATTTGAATTTGGGCAAGAATTTGCAGGGGTGTGTTTTACCAAAGTTGTTCACCTTGATGTGGTCTTGGATGAGGTGCAAAGAGTTGGGGTTGTTTAGTTTACAAATCTCTTAATAAAAAGGCTCAAATTAGGTGTCATGTGATAATTGGCAGATTTGACCATTATCTTATGTGAGCATAATTTGATTTCAAATTTGATTTGGTTTGAGTTTCTTTGATTCACAAAGTGTTATTTAGTGTTTAGTAACATTCTACAAGCAATGGCACAAGCCAAGTTGGCCTAGATCAAAGTTTTGCAAAATGTCCATAAGCATATGCATGTGTTGAAATTTGGATTTTTCTCTATTTCTTGTTCTTTCTCTATTATTGATCATTGGTTCATATGTTAGGGTTTTAGCATCATTGCTAGGTACACACACAATCATCATGGCAAAAGCACAAGAATTAAACATGGGGATTATGCATAGCACATGTGTTAACAAAAGTTTTTGTTGGTTCTCATTGTTGGATATTGGAAACTCATTTTCTTGCTTTATTGAAATTTTGGGATGTTACATAAATGCAACATTTTCTAATAGTAGTAGATGTCTCCTTCTAAAATTATATATGTTTATTTTGTTTTTGGATAAGCTATTGTCATCTGGTGTGTTCTTGGTGAAGCACTGCAAACGAGTAACTTTGTCATCTGCTGATGGCAGCTACACTAAGATACTTTTATCTGGTGGCATCCTAACACTACAGTTTCCAACGGAAGTGTATTTTTTTTGCGGTGCTCATATCGTTTCATTGGCTTATTCAGATAGATGTTTTACGTACATTAGATGTGCCTGCTTTTTAATCTTTTGGTCGAGACTACGAATCCCAGGCATGTGCCTAGCTTTTCCATGATTGTGTTATCTATTTATGATTTTTTAAAGCTTTGTTATCTATTTCTGTTGCGCATAGTATGCAGGGCCTTATTATACTATTAGTCTTGGTTGTTCTCTTCACAGTTTATTCTTAGACGATTACACTTCTCCTTATCCATGTATCATACATGCTACATGTGCATAATTCATTGGTTTTGAGAATTGATATTTTTGCTTTACAAGATGCTATCCAGCTGCTCTCAAGTATACTCTATTCTGCCTCGTGTTATATTATTTTCTTCTCTTACATGATTATTTTGCTGATATTGAGTTGTCTGATTTCTCGTTAAAAACATGCTTATTTTTTAACGAGAAAACTATATAGCAGTGTGGATGGTTACTTGTCAGTGTAATTAGACTGATAAGCTATTTTCTGCAGTAGTGCTATTTTCAAGTTTCATTTTTGGTACTGGCCAGCTACCAAATGCTATGTGCTATCACAAGAATGCACACTACTGAAGGAACTTATGCAGGTGACGTTGGAGTGATAGATTTTTGTGCATATTTGCATATGGCTAGAACATATCCTTAAGTGTTCACCCCAAAGGGCATCGTTGAGTTGGATGTATGTTCTTTATATATGGGTGTACAACAAATGATATTAACACATCTTTGATGCTATGGGACTCGTGTATAGTAGTTTGTAAATTAGGGACTCTACTTAACTCATCTTTGACACTGGAATTGTTTCAGTCTGTCTTGATGTTAGTATGGTGTACCGGCTTTCTTTTTTTCGCTTACTATTTATTTAGTTTTCTTTGTCAGTCATAATTTTCATGTTTTGTTCTGACTTTTGGGGGCTTGTTTTTCAATCGATGGTAATGTACATCCATACTTTGCAGGGAAGCAGGGCTGAACTGTAGGTGAAGCTGGCCGGATCCGTCGTGACCTGGCCGTGCATTGTTGCCGCTGATGGATTTGTTGTGGCCTCCCTCGCTACACACGAGGTGGTAGGACTTGGCCGCCTTTGGCTTCTACTACCCGCATTACGGGTCCCGCTTTCGTGAGATCGATGGCAGAGCCCAGCCATGGTCTTGTTCTTTGCCTCGGTATTTTAGATTAGCCCCAGCGTGGAGCACTTGAGGAAGTGTTATGCCAAATTGGAGGAGAATATCCATGAGCCCAAGATGGCTGGTCTTGCTCGATATGCTTGCACATCACATCCAGGTAGAACTTGAGCAGCCCTAACCGCTTGTTAGCTTTGTGTATCGTTCGGCTGCCATACCTATTTACTCTTAGAAATGGTAAGAATTGTTGAGCATTTCTTGTCTGTTGTCCTGCAGGTAATTGGCGAGCTGAGCCTTTTTTGGCCAGTGGTAGCTAGACGTGATGCCGGAGCTGTCAGATGCTGTGGCGCTAGCGAAGGGGAGAAGTGGAGTTGGCATTTATGCAGCGACAGTGGAGAAGCAGAGGTGGCCTGGTTGGGAGCCTTGGCTGTGGAAAGTATAATGCTTGTTTTGGACCTGAGAATGGATAGTGCTTCTTTGATCTGGGCAGGTTGCATGTGTCTAGGAGCTACCATATATATTGGCATAATCTAGCTTGGTTAGTGCTTGGGTCAGTTTGGTTCCCGCGGCTGCTAGCAAGTCCGCATCATTGCAACTTAACTTTCTCAGATTTGCTTTTGTCTAACTAGCAAGGTGGCCCTCGCAAATGCGAAGGCATCTTCTTTACCATTATAAAAGTGGCAAAAATAATTCACAATATAAGAAGTAAAACGGTTATTGTGAAATGTTATTCTCAATAAAAAAAAGTTCAAATAGGCGAGGAACACATAAATCGTCTTGACATATGGATCTCCCTTTTTGAGTAACTTAATGAACCAAAATCATCAATCTTTGATAGTTAATAGGCAGGCCAAGTGAAGAGTAATAATCTTCCATTTTTGTTGGTGTAAAAGACTCTTTGCTATTTTTGTGTCGGTCTTTATACTTTCACTATCTTCGTTCATTCCGAAATTGCTTATTTTATCCCGGGCACAGCTGCACCCTTTTTTGGAGTCGCCCATTCACGCAGAGATTGGTGGTACACGGTTGTATTTCACCCGTTCATTCCAAATACTTAATACTTAAGACGTTATAGTCCCTAAGATGTGTGATTATCTATAGCATTATTGTACTAAAATATAATAATTATAAGTATAAAAATAGAAAATATTTTGAACTGTCAATTAAGATATCTATTATTTTAGCCTATTTCAATATACTATATGTATATATATATTTATTTATACACCAATAATTGAAGTAATAAATTTATAGTGCCTAGTTTTCTAGGACATGATTTTCATGAGGATTCTTATTGTTAATATATAAATCCATCCATTATTCCTATCCCTATCCATGTCCCTACCACTATCACCAACACAATCATTCTACATTTCGCTCACATGTACATGTAGTGCCATGTACCGTGGCTATGCAGACATGAACAACAAAGTTTCGTCATCTTAATCAATCATTGATTTTACGACGTGATTGTAGTGAGAAGTTGTCTTAAATCTTATAGGAACCCATGACCCATATATATTTTCTAAAAAGTGTTTTACTCCGATAAAATAGGCTATTTCTATTTTTCATCTCTATTGCACCAATAGAATAGGATACTATAAGTGATATGGTCGGTTATAATTATATCAAATGTATTGGTTATTTAAGATATATTATGAAAATATACGGGGAAGTATAAACATAAGTACACTATTTTTTTTTGCGAATTTAAACATAAGTACACTAAGATATGCATGTTTTGCTGTCTCGTGAGGATTTCTGGTATGGGTCGCTTTTTTTGACCATGTTGTGATTTCAACATCAAATATATGTGAAAGTTCTAGAAAACTCTCAACATTTTTCTAGAAAACTCTCAACATTTTCTCTAACAAATACTAAGATGGTCGTGGTCAATTGTCCATCGTTTTAATTTGCGCCGGTACCTCTCACCTTACCCAAAAATAAATATCTTTCCAATGTTTATTTGCAAGTTGGGTAATTTATCAAAGTACAACTATAAGGCAGGTGTTAAATCTTCTAACCCAATTTAAGTTTTGGATTGTAATAGATCAAAATCAAAATTTTGCCCACATATACACACATACCAGATTCTACTATCGCGAACTGAATGTCCAATTACACATCTAGCTAGCTTTGGCCACAATTGATTCAACCATGACTGCATATATGGCATGCTCCTCTGTAGTGGCATTGTCGTACCACCGTCGCAAGTTTATTTATAATTGTTTCTCTATAATTTTGTTTAAAAATATTTTTAGTTCACTTATTAAAAAACTAAGTTTTGATCTGCTAGAACTGTCTAAATATTTGTAGTGTCATTGCTCAAGTAAACTCCAATTATTTGCCAATCTAAATCTTAGCTTTGCGAAATGATCTAACATCACCTAGAAAGTACCAGCTAGCTAAGAGCCTGATCTTTCATTGCATTTACCACCTTGATAGCATGAACGATCGACACAAATCTCTTCTGTTACAACTAACTACTTTTTACAAAATGGAATATTTCCTATCAGACCGCAAGATTAAATAGTTTCTTTTTTTGGACAGACGGATAGAATAGCCTTTTTTTCTAGGACTGCACAGATTGAATAAGTGATTTAACTGCTCATACGTGATAGCTAGCCAGCTAGGTTTGGGAAAAGAGGCTTCGATTGGGACATTAAAAATCTACGTGTTAAATCAATTTGTACTCTGCCTAGCACGTAACACTGTCAGGTCCAAGTGATATGACCGGATGCAAAGTGTGTAGATAGTTTTGGACTTCAGGGATACCAAACGTGTAGAGATAAACGTAAAATTAGGCTGCCACGTAAGTGTACTACTATTAAAATATGGATGGACATATAAACTGTGTGGTGTTTTTTTCTCTTTGGGACGTGTGTAGTGTTGAATCCAAACTCTAAAGATCAAAATTTTAGAGCCTCTTTCCACGTGACACGGACCTCATATGGTACCCAATTTTTTTTTGGACTTCCTCTTTTTCTTTCTTTCCATGAGATATGTTCTCTTATTCTAACAGAACTCTTGCGTAATTAACTATATGGAGCTTATGTGCCAGTCTATTTTTGTACACCTATATTGTTGTACGTAACACTTCCTATCTTTTAATCTCAGACGTTAAAATTAAAATCACCAGTTTATATATTTTAAGCATATGTGGATTAACCTGGTGTCTCGAAAAACATCCTTATTTTGATTTTAGTATATAATAGATAATATGCACTCTTTTTTTCATGATTTGCCATAACAAATTCTGTAGCTATCGATTATGATATCTTCTCTTTGCGGAACTGTCTTTTTGAGGTGTGGCCTATACCGGCATGGGTGTTTTGAGCATTTCCTCCAGTGATGTATGTGCCAAAAGCTTTTGTGGTTGACAACCTGATTCTTTTGTATGCATGTGATGGTAGCTGTGTATCGATCCGAGCAGTAGATTCTGCCGAGTTGTGAAAAGACTACCAGATATTGGCTCCTCCTAATCACCCGAATGTTGTATATGAGGTGCACCTCATTTGAGCTAGTTACTGGATGTGGTCAGGAAAATTAATCACCGGAAATCTTAGAAAAGAAAACGGAATAGCTGCTTGAAACGTATTAAGGCAAAAATCATGGTTTCTTAAAATGAAGGAGAGCAAGGAAAGCAAGTCCCTACCCAAGCCAACGGTGAAACAGAAATCCCGTTTATCTTGCCTTACTGTGCGTGGCATAAATTGATCCGGAGTTAATGCTCTTCCAAACAAACTCACGCCCAGATACCAGAGAAAATCAGGCGTCCGGATGGCTATCCACGGCTCCTAGGAATGAGATTAAACACCCCACGTAATTAGCTAGGAGGTTTTCCTTATTTAACGTGACCTTCCTCCATGTCACCAATCCGTGGCAACAAATGATCTGGACGGTCCATCATCAAGTAAAAGCATCTCCTTAATGGTGATGGATGGATGGATTGGAATAGAAGCTATCGGCAAGAAATGGCGGGAGGCGAAAAGCAGCGACGAAAAAGTGGCGCCAGTGTTCCGAAATTTGAAAACCTCTAACCTTGACCTTCTCTATAAATATGGGATGGGGTGGAACCAACGCGTGCGTCGTGTGTGACGACTTAGACTTTGACTCTTTACTCGTCGAGGATAGGAGAGGAGAGGCTACTCTTCCTTGGCCGTCCTACTCGTGACTTGAGAGTTCTTCCCTCTCACAGTCGATTTGCTTTCTTCTCGCCTGACAAGTCGTGGTCTATGCCGTTATCACTTGTTCCGGCTTACCCCTTCGGTATACCGGATCGTACAACTTAGGAGACCTTTAAACCGGCTACCCTTATCTTTAACAAGTATTGACTAAGTCCGGATTACCTGTGTAAACCGGTCTCTAGTGACCTTACTTAGGCAACTTTGCCGTACTCTTGACCTACCAGGGGTCCCCCCCCCCCCCCCCGACATTAGTCCCCGAAGCTGCTGTGGCTCAGCGGTGCTAGCTGATGGGCCATACCAGGTTCACCCAAACCTCGTACCGGATTAATTATTTCGATTTCCATTTTTGCCGGCCCAAATTCCGCTCGCAGACCTCCAACGCAGGACTGTGCTAAACCGGAAACACACATAACTTATCCGATCTTTAACCGGCGGGCTCCCCTAATCAATACATCCTCGGAAGTGTCGAGAATATTTTGAGACTTGCACCTGTTAGAGACATGCGCTACTGTTCCTGACAGGGCAGCGGTCAGTAGAGGTCAAATCCGTCGGACCTAGGGTCGCGTCGCCCCGTTTACTGTGCGCATTAAGTGCGGTGCACTTGATCCATGTGGCCTCCTGTGTGGCCACAGGTTGGCGCGTAGCCTTGTGCCACGAGGGCATGTGTGCGCGTAGTGGGCCGTGCGGTTCCACGGCCCACGATCTGCTTGTGGCTATAAAGGGTGTGGGGTGGTTCCCCTTCGTCTTCCCCTTCATTTCTCATCCCTCGCACTGCTCCAGCGACCGCCGCCGCTCCCTAGAGCCTCCCCGACGCCGCGTGCCGCCGCTGCCCGAGCGTCGCTCATCTTTTCTCCCTTCTCGCCGACGAGCCCTTCGACGCCGCGTACTGTTTCTCCGCCGGCGCCACCGCTCCTTGGTCAGTAGATCCGATCTGCATTCCTTCTCTGATCTTCCCGTGGTTCTGTGTTCTTCGGGTTCTTCGTTGCGTCCTGCTAGGACTCAAATCGTTTTCTTATCATTTCTCGTTCTTTTCTTTTCTTTTCTTCTTCTAGATCTTCACTTGCACCTAGAGTTGAGAGGAAATAGTTTATTGCCTTCCGGATTCACCCTTCACTCAGATGGATCCCGAGGAGCAGGAGATTGTCGTTACGGAGGAGGCAGAAGCCGGGCCTAGCTCCGCTGATTATTCCCGCGGCCGGTGGGACGATTCAGACGTGACCAAGGCCGAGATAGATTGGTTATACCGGACTCGGCGCATTCCGGAGGGTGTTGCCTTCCGGATTCCCGGTGAGGAGTTAACGCCGATACCGGAACTTGGAGAGGTGGTAGTTTTTACGGCCCACTTTGTCCGCGGTTTAGGTTTGCCGGTTAGCTATTTCTTCCGGAATTTCCTTGACATTTACGAGCTCCAACCGCACCATCTTCTGGCAAACGCCGTGTTTACCCTCTCCTCCTTCGCGGCTTTATGCGAAGGGTACGTTGGACTTTGGCCCTCTCTCCAGCTTTGGGCCCGTTTATACATTCTCCAGATTAATTCGATCCAGGACCGCAATGTACCGCTTCCGAAGCCGGTAGTACAGTGCGGGGCCTGCATAGTGGTTCCTCGCCAGAAGAGCCCACATGTGAAGATGTCCGGCTTGGAATCATGCCGGAAATGGCAAAGAACCTTCTTCTATGTCAAGAATACCAGCGAGGCCGATCTGATTAATCTTCCAGCGTATGTCCCCGGCGAACCCTCTCGGGCCAACTGGCTATACAACCCCAAGGATTCCCACAGGGAGACCAACCGGATTGTTCAGTATATCGAGGGGCTCCAGAAGGACCAAGAGCCGACGGCAGATGACATCGTGCGTACTTTTATCACGCGCCGGGTTTTGCCGCTTCAGCGCCGTGCTCACAAGATTTGCCAGATGAGCGGGCTGCTGCACCCCACCCGGATCTCAACCTTCGAACTGTCTAAACCGGACGTGGTCACCAAGGTCAAGGCCATCGCCAAAACCAAGATGCCGGTTGATTGGAAATGGGGCTTGGAACCGTTCTCCCGCGCCAATCCGCCCCCCAATGTAAGGGCTTCGCGGGGCTCCGGAATACCTTTTCCGGAATACTCATATATGCATATGTCCAATTGATGATTTTTCTTTCAGAACTTCACCCGCCAGGCACGCGAAACTCTTGCCGTGTTTGCCGCCGATCGGACCGAGTGGGATCAAGAAGATCCGGATTCCGTGAAGAACACTCCGGTGCACGAGATGGACGCCATCCTTGACTCGGGTTCCGGTAAGACTTCTGCGCCTTCCTCATCTCCAGCCCGAGCCGATGATTCCGGCAGTGACGATGACTGCACAATCTTAGAGGTATATGACCCCGTGCCCATCTCCTACGCATATCCCGCGGATCCGGCTTCAGCTAATCCGGAAACTTAGGTGGTGGAGGATGTCGTTCCGCTCGCGGCCGTAAGGACCACAGTGCCACCGGCCTCTCGCGCCAGGAAAGCCCCTGCTCCGGATGCCGGCTCTAGCGTTGCTCCAACCGCCAAGCGCCGGAAGACTTCAGGCACAGGGCCAGCTGGAAACAGGAAAAGGTCTAGGGCTATCCCGACCTCCACTGGGTGAGTCTCTACTGCAAACTTATTCCGATACTCTTCTACTTTCGGTATCTTACCCTTTTGCATGGCGCCCTACCCTACCCTGCGGCACCATGCAATGTTGCCATGACGCCCTCCCAGTAGGGTGCCATGCAAAAGGGCCAGATTGTGAATTTTTTCTAATCCAGTTTATTTAGTGTTGAATTTTCAATTTTGTGAAGCGCGCTATACCACCTAATCTAGTACTAGGTGGTACTCCCTCGGTCCGAAAATAAGTGTATGTGTTAACTTTGTGCTAAGTTAAACTTTCTTAACTTTGACCAACTTCATAGAAAAAAGTATCAACATTTATAACGGAAAACCAAAACTGATCATGGGTGTATATGCACCTGGTATGTATAAAACATATTTCAAAACGTAAAAAAATTTAGGATAAAATTTTAGCATGTAGATGGACATGTTCTATGTGTACACGCAAAATTTCACGTAAAACTAAAAATTTTTGTACCCTGTGTAAAAAAGACAAATAATGCCTCGAGAAATAGACTATTTTAACACCAAAAATTTGTCTTTTTAGTATAGGGCACACAACATATCGGTTTTTACGGAAACAACTTTGTGAACATGTAACATGTCAAGGTATACACGATGCATTTTTATTTGTATTTTTTGACATTTAAAAATATATTTAATATGTATTTCAAATAAAGGGTGCATATGCACCTGGGTGCAGAAACACCTGTCCGCATTTATAACACCAAATTAACATCATTAGATCCATCTTGAAATATAGTTTCATAATATGCTAATTTCATGTCATAGATGTTGCTACATTTTTTTAGTAAAGTTGGTCAAACTTAAAATAGTTTGACTTATTACAAAAGTAAATGTACACTTATTTGTGGACTCGGAGTTGGAGGGAGTAGCTGGCAACGTCGACCTAGCCGGCCGTTGGTGCATTTAAATAATTATTAAATCAATTGATTGTTATGTTGTTTGAAAGGCATTTATTGTACCAGCGACCTATGTTTTGTTGTGTTGCTGCATGCATTCCTTTTGATCTGTTGTTGGTGGTGGTTTCCTGTGCCTTTCATAGCATCGATCCAATCGAGTTGCTCTCTCTCTCTCTCTTAACACACAGAGTCATGCAGAGTCATGCATGTCCTGGTCAAAATGCAGGCCAGGCCAGGCCAACCGATCGATCGAGTAGGAGTGCGTACGAGGGAGAAATGTTCCTCACGGCCGGCCAAGTCTTTCTCAGTTTTTGTTTTTTGTTTTTGAAATAAGTCTTTCTCAGTTTCCCCCGCAAAAGAAAAAGTCTCTGTCTGTTTATGGGCCAATCGCACATGAGCAGTGTGAATGAGCAAGACGAGCTACAGCGTTTCGCGACGCGTCTGACGTGGCCATCTTTCGCGTTTGCTTGTTTTATTTATTTAATAAGTACTATACTAAATGGCAACTAACATCTTTTTTCTCCTAATTTTGGATTTTTTTCGGATTAACGTGCAGCTGACACGTACTTAGTATTCTGGTTGATTTCCATTGCAGTTTTTCTGTGTACATATCCGACGTCCTTTTGCATTTTTTGTCGTTCCTTTTCTTTGGTATATGTGATGGGCTTCCCTTTGTTGTGGGTGGTCATAACGTTTTTGTTTGTGGTGGGGCCCTTGGCCCTGTGGTGGTGGCACGATCGCCGCTTTGACTGGTCCGTATTTCTGAACTTTGAAGTCCGACATGTTTTCTCTTCTTCTTCATCTGTTTTTTATATCTTTTGTATCGCCGCCAAACCAAATCCCCCTTCTCCCGATGGCCGGCGCCACCCTCGATGCCCCCGGCTTGGGCTCCTTTTTGTCTGTGCGCGAGGTGGCGCGGCCGCCGTGGCGAGGATAACCATCCTCTTTTTTCACCCATGTTCTTTTCAGTCCATCTCTTTCCTCTTCCTCTTCCTAGTTTGCATCTCCAATTTGTGGTGGTCGGCAGCGAGAAAGGAGGTGGTGAACTACGACATGGGGAGCGGCTGCCGGCGAAAAGAGAGGAGGCTGTCGGTGGCCAGTGGTGGGCGGGGATGCAGTGTCCTATCCGGACCACAAACCCAGCGCCACAACGTCATCGAGGATGAGGATCGTCCATTGGCGCGGTCCATGCCCCCTCTGGCCGACGCGCACGGGAAGTCGCTTCCCACCGGAGATCCTCGCCGCCGACCAGAACCGCATCTCTACATCCAGGGGGATAACAGATGAGTCGCTGGCAGCGGTGAGAGAGGGAGGCCGCAGCGGAGAGAAAGGGAGGCCGTGGCGGCGGGGATACCCTAGATTGGAGTGCCTTTCTCTCCATCCCGAGGCAGCGTGCCCTTCTCTCCATTCCGAGGTAGCTGCCGGTGTAGATTGCAGAGGAGTTCGCTGCTTTCAACTCACCAGCGACAGCGTCATAGCCGTCCTCCATCGCTTCGTCACCGACGGTAAGTCTCAGGTGGGGTGTCATGGAGCAGCAGCGCGCCCGTCGCCATCTCTGGCAAAGGCGCTTCTTCTTCTTCTTCTTCACAGGCTCCTCTCGTGGGCTACGGTGAGGTGCTCCAACTCCAGTCCTCGCAGGTTGTCTTCAGTGGTCCAACGTTTGGGCAGAGCTAGGTATGCACCCACCAGCCATTATCGATCCTTCAGCTGCTGTTTAGATTTCTTCAGTTGTACGTGGTATTTTTTTTCTAGTTTGTTTGCCCGTTCATGCATCTTTGCATAGTGTTTGTTGAGTCTGCATATCCTACCTTGTAGGTCCTTTGTCCAGTGCAAGGCACAAATTGAGATCAGGCTGGAACTTTAAATACATTTTGCATCGAATGTAACTTTTGATTTTGGTCAAATTATGGAGGGAACTCAAATTCAGCTCTTAATTTTTCTTTATGACTGTTTGGTGAAGATTGAGTCAGCTGCTTTTGGTCCTTTGTAGATCTTGAAAGTAGAAGATTTTTGTCTACAGAACTAACTGAACATGCATTCAATAAGATTGATATGTTTACCTATATAGTGATAATAGATTTTGTTTATCTCAGGGTGTTTGATATTTTTGCTGATTTTCGGTGTTTCTAATTTAGCATAGGACCAGTAAGTAGAAGGTTCAGTGCAACACCGCCACTTTTGATAAATAGAAGTTGTTCATCTGGTAATGTTGGTGAATTGTTTGGACCAGTAGAAACATGTGCCGACTCCATTGTGTTACTGTGGGAGGACAAGTGCCTGCCAGGTTTAGTGTAGGATGTACCATATGTTAAATGGGAACTGTTTATACGTTAAGGGCTATGTTGAACTGTGATGACCAGGGAAGCTGGTTCTATTAACTGCTACAGTGTCATCCTTACGATTTGACATGCATTTTTTAATCAAATTTTAATTGGGCTAGCTGTCAAATCTATAGTAGCACAAACAAAAGATCTCTGAAAGTATCTAATGAAAATTCAGCTTTTAGTTTTCTTCGTGGTTTGATGTTGCTCTTTAGTGTGCAATAGAGGTTCAGCTCAAATAATTAGTAGTCATTGTATGTACCTACCATCCAAAACAAGTCCATGAGCTGCTTCATACTAAAATTTCAAGAACTAGATCAACAGGTTCCAGTAACTACAGTACCTTAACATGAGAACAACAATGATCATAAAATTTAATTTTTATAATTACTGTGTGTGTTGCAACAATGATCGATTGTAACTGTACTTGCTCATGTGCGCGACTGGTACTTGCTCGTGTGCGCGACTGTAATTGCTCGTGTGCGCGACTGTTCTTATACTCACTCATGTATGTAATTGTACTCGCGTGGAGGTGTGCTCGCGGCCAGGGCCGGACGTACGCGGCTGTACACGCACGGCCAGACGTTTTCTAGTGGTACCCAGTAAGAAAAGAAGCAGAAAAAAAAACCAAAAAAAGGGCCACGTACGAGAAACGCTAAATTACTCATGCCAAGCAGCACAACCGCCAGCCCATGACAAAAGTAGGAGCAAGTAGCCCACGACCAAAGCAGCGGAGTGCATGCTAATGCAAAAACAGGGAGCCGCATGCGACACAAAATGCCAGTTAGGTGCACGAATCTTAGAACAAAAATCCAATGTCTCGTGAGGTGATTAAATCTCAGACGCCTTAGAATTAGCAATTCCGTTAAATAATTATTAAATCAATTGATTGATTGGTACTGTACTATGTTGCTCCAAGGCATTTATTGTACTAATGACCTATGTTTTGTTGTCTTGCTGCATGCATTCCTTTTGCTCTGTTGTTGGTGGTGGTTTCCTGTGCCTTTCATAGCACGGATCCAACCGAGTTGCTCTCGATCTCTCTCTCTTAACACACACAAGTCTTTCTCAGTTTTTGTTTTTTGTTTTTGTTTTTGAAACAAGTCTTTCTCAGTTTCCCCAGGCAAAAGAAAAAGTCTTTCTCGGTCTGTTTCTGGGCCAATCGCACATTCGCACCTGACCAGTGTGAATGAGCAAGACGAGCTGCAGCGTCGTTTCGCGACGCGTCTGACGACGTGGCCATCTTGCGCGTTTGCTTGTTTTATTTAATTTAATAAATAGTACGAGGGAGCTAGGAGGCATGCACGCAGCCTCTTGTACTCAAAACCCGGCCCGTACGTTCCTTCCTTCCCACTTGTGGTAACCACACCAACCATGACGAAGATCGCTTGGACATACGACATGCTGGAACCGATGTGGTACCTGTACGTGAGCGTGGTGAAGGCTCGCGACCTGCCCACCATGGACATCACCGGCGCGCTGGACCCGTACGTAGAGGTGAAGCTGGGCAACTTCAAGGGCGTGACGAGGCACCTGGTGAAGAACCCCAACCCGGTGTGGCGGCAGACGTTCGCCTTCTCCCGTGACCACCTCCAGTCCAACCAGCTAGAGGTGATGGTCAAGGCGCACAAGGACGTGCTGTGCGACGACTTGGTCGGCCGCGTCCTCTTTGACATTTCCGACGTCCCCAGCCGACTCCCGCGCGACAGCCCGCCTGTCGCGCCGCAGTGGTACCACCTCTCCGACGCCCACGGCAACAAGCTGCGACACGGCGAGATCATGCTCGCCATCTGGGACGGCACCGAGGCCGACGAGTCCTTCCCGGAGGCATGCCACTCCGACGCGCACTCGCTGCGCTCCCAGACCAACACGCGCCCCAGAGTGTACTACTCACCCAAGCTCATCTACCTCAAGGTCTCCGTCATTGAGGCACAGGACCTGCAGCCGAAGAAGAAGAAGGAGGGCCAGCCTCTCGCACCCACCTTCGCCAAGATACAGATGGGAAGCCAGCAGGTACGGCGGACGAGGCCGCAGGTGTCGTCCAACCCGAAATGGAACGAGGAGTTCATGTTGGTTGCCAGCGAGCCGTTCGAGGACCCGCTGGTGGTGACAGTAGTGGAGGAGCGCGGTCGCGACGACGACCCCGTGGGCCGCGTGATCATCCCCGTGGCGACCCCCTATGTGCCACGCAACGACCTGGCCAAGCCGGTGCCGTCCAAGTGGTTCTACCTGGCGCGCGAGATGACCCTAGACAAGGCAGCGGCGGATGTCACCACGGGCGTCAAGAACAAGGAATCTTCAAAGACGTTCGCCAGCAAGATCCACCTCAGAATGCGCCTTGAGACGGCGTACCACGTGTTGGACGAGTCGACGCACTACAGCAGCGACCTCCAGCCGGCAGCGAATAAGCTCCGGAAGAGCGCCATTGGCATCCTAGAGGTGGGCATCCTGAGCGCGCGCAACCTAGCAGCAGGCGTGAAGAACCCTTACTGCGTCGCCAAGTATGGCGCCAAGTGGGTGCGCACGCGCACGCTGCTCAACGACACGGCGGCGCCGCAGTGGAACGAGCAGTGCATCTGGGAGGTGTTCGACCTCAGTACCGTCATCACCGTCGCAGTCTTGGACAACCTGCACATCTCCTCCCACGGTGACGCCAAGGACCAGAGGATCGGCAAGGTGCGCGTCCGCGTCGCTACGTTGGAGCTGGACCGCACGTACAAACACTACCACCCGCTCGTGGTGCTCAGCCCGTCGGGGCTGAAGAAGACGGGAGAGCTCCAACTGGCTGTCCGGTTCACCTGCACGGCGTGGGCAGACATGTTGGCGCAGTACGGCCGTCCCCTCCTCCCGAAGATGCACTACACGAACCCCATCTCCGTTCTGCAGCTGGACTACCTCCGGTTCCAGGCGATGCAGATGGTGGCGACGCGGCTGAGCAGAGCGGAGCCGCCGCTGAGGAGGGAGGTGGTGGAGTACATGCTGGACGTGGACTCTCACATGTTCAGCCTGCGTCGGAGCAAGGCCAACTTCTACCGAATCACCTTGCTCTTCTCCGGCGTCGACGCAGTCGGGAATTGGTTGGACGGCATCTGCCAGTGGAAGAACCCCCTGACGACAATCCTCGTGCACCTTCTGGTCCTGATCC
Organism: Lolium rigidum; assembly: GCF_022539505.1. Lineage (NCBI taxonomy): Eukaryota > Viridiplantae > Streptophyta > Magnoliopsida > Poales > Poaceae > Lolium > Lolium rigidum. Next base: position 292,021,863 of record NC_061513.1, read on the forward strand.
TCGTCTGCTACCCGGAACTGATCCTGTCGACCGTGTTGCTATACCTGTTCATGATCGGGGCATGGAACTACAGGCGGCGGGAGCGGAAGCCGCAGCACATGGACACGGTGCTGTCGAATGCGCACCCGGACGAGCTGGACGAGGAGTTTGACACCTTCCCGACATCCAAGCCGGGGGACATCGTGCGGATGAGGTATGACCGGCTGAGGAGCATCGCTGGCAGGGTGCAGACGGTGGTCGGCGATCTGGCTACGCAGGGGAACGCGCGCAGTCGCTGCTTAGCTGGCGTGACCCCAGGGCGACGGCGATATTCATCACGCTCTCCCTCTTTGCGGCCATTGTACTCTACGTGACGCCCTTCCAGGTGGTGGCCACCTTCGCTGGTTTCTACCTCCTCCGGCACCCGCGGTTAAGGAGCAAGCAGCCGGCCATGCCCTTCAACTTCTACAAACGCCTACCTGCCAAAGGCGACACGCTCATATGAACATACACGAGTCTTTTTTTTTTGTACCTATGCATGTGTGTGTATGCATGTCTTGTCAGAGACTCAAAAATAAGGTTTGGTATGGATAGAACCCTTCCATTTGCTCGGAAAAGGCCCCTCCCTTGACTGAACTTACCACGTCACCACCACATTTCACGCAGTACGTACGAAGTCCCGATCAGAGCATTTAGTCTTGATCGAGTTGTGGGAGGCAGGCGCCCAACCCAATCGGATGTTAGCTTAATCTTGATTAGAGTTTGTCAAAATATGCAAGTTACCATGTCCTAGTTAAGGTCGGTTTCCATGCTAAGAAAAATCAAGAGTCTTGGAGTACGTCCACTACCTGAAAAACATGCTTTGCCATGTTCGGCCACCTTTGCCGTGTGTCAAGTACTGCGGAACACTGCAAAGCCGTGTATGTCTGGGAGAAGGAACACGGCAAAGAAAAAGAGCACGGTTACGGCAAGAAATACACATGGCAAAGGTTTGGCACACAGCACAATTTTACGAATACACACGGCAAAGAGGCAAAAAAACACACGGCAAAACGACGAGACACATGGCCCTGTTGCCGCGTTTGACGGAGCTGTGATGGCTCCATTTTCTTTGCCGTGTACCAGGGAAATACACACGCCAAAGGCCTTACCCCCCCTAATTTTCCCTCCGCGACAATTCTTTCTCGGCGTTTTTTCCCTGCGGCCATGTATGGGACAAAGAATTCACAACCCACTTGTCCTGCACCGGTTCCCGCTGCCACAACTCCTCTCCCCGCCACCGACGACCCTGTACGGCCGTTTCCTGCTATAGCTCATTTGCCCTAAATGCCATAGAACCTCGTAGGAGGTAGCTCATTTTGTGAAGGGTTTTTCAGATTAACTATCGTATTTCAAGTTTGTATTTTTTCCTCGCAACTAGGTCACCTAAAACGACGCCTCGCGAAGGTTCTCCATTTTTCTGATTTTCTTTGAGGGAGTTGTGCTCAAATTGGGACCCGCCGGAATGACTTTTCGCAAGAACGGGCGTTGGGTGGCACACCGGAGAGAACCATACGAAACCGACATTGTATCTTTGATAAAACAACACGATGTGGACCTAAAAATGATTTTTACAAAAAAATATGAAACAAGCGAAAGTAGATGCTTAGTTCAAAATTGGCCCGCTTCCAGCGAAATCGGCAGGACACCTTATAAAATACCATGAATTCCCAGAAAGCTAGCGCACGTAGCAGGTATGTGAACCTTAGTGCGAAAGTGGTCTTCTAATTTTGTGCATAGGTTTTGTACCATTGCAGATTGCATTTCTTGTAGATGCTTCACAAAAATAGCCCGTTTTGGCGCTGGAAAAATAAATAAAAATGGGTTTTATGTGGCTAGAAAAAGATAACTCATAAATCCAACATTGCTTCCCATCCCAAGGCCCATGCGTGTGCGCAATATGGGCTCGTTCCGGCAAACTATGTCATGCCTAAGGTCACGACCTGGCTCGTTTGCCCTAAAATCCATAGAACCTCGTAGGAGGTAGCTCATTTTGTGAATGGTTTTCCGGAATAACTGTTGTATTCCAAGTTGGTAATTTTTATACGCAACTAGGTCACCTAAAATGACGCCTCACGAAGGTTCTCCATTTTTCTGTTTTTTTAGTGAATTGTGCTCAAATCGAGACCCGTCAGGATGACTTTTCGCAAGAATGGACGCTACGAGGCACACCGGAGGGAACCTCACGAAACCGACATTGTATCTGTGATAAAATAACACGTTGTGGACCTAAAAAACCTCTCCCCCCAATTTTTTCCTTCTTTTCCTCCCTGTCAATTTCTTCCCTGCAGCCTTTCTTCCCGCCATCTTTTCGTCCTCGCCCCACTATATATAGCCATTTATTTTTACAATCTCCTGTATAAAATTGATCACAGTGATCAGCAAAAACAAGTCAAACGAGCACAATAATAGATCAAGTTGATCCCACAAACATGTTGGACAAAAGGCATGAGGAAAGTCCACCTCAATGCTATACACACATTCGCACGTTGCCATGCCATCGTAATACCACAAATATATTTCAAGTACATGCTGAAGAAGAGTAAACTAAAGCACGGGCTAGGAAAATAGCAAAGCAAACAGTATAGTGCACAAATATCTCGTAGAGAATAATTATTTACTCAGAAAGAGCATACTACTCAACAAGTATTGCCTATGAACCTCTCTAAATTCTAACATCACGCTAGGATAAATTGAGATATGCACACATTCGTGCATGTATACTCTCTCTAGAACATAGTTCAGAGGTCTCAAAACAGAATGTGCTTTGCACATTCATTGACTCATCTTGTGCTAGGGGGACAGTAGTTCTAACTACCTCTACTGCTTGACGAAGTCCTTGAGCTTGTTCAGCCAGAAGAGGTACTCCCGGCTGTCCTTGTTGATCATGTACTCGTGCAGGAAGTTAGTAGTCAAGGGTGAGATTCCACGCAGCTCCAGGTACTTGTGGAATGCCCTCTGAAGGTTCTCGTCGAGGTCGCTGCACAAGACAGACCAAAGTGGGGTACAGCATCAGCAAAGCAATTCTTAATCAATCAGTAGGGTGTTCGGCTAATCAGGAAAGTGAAGACAGAGAAGTGTACAACCTCAGCACGTTTGGTTATAGCATGAGCAAGTAGTTGTTAGCTGAGAAATTAAAATGGTTAAGCCATGGTTTTGTGTTCTTACTTGAAATCGGGGCCCTCATATGCGATCAGCTCCTCATCATCGTTCGCTGCAGGCTGCTTCACGGACAGGGTGTCGATCATGATCTCGTCAGGGTAGGCGGTGCAGGTGAACTCGAGGCTCGGGCCGTCGCTCTTGGAGACGGTGACTGTGAGGGGGATGGTGGATTTCGGGGCCTTCTCGCCATCTTCCTGATCATCGTCTTTCTCTTTGTCATCCTCGTCCTGGTCATGTTCTGCCTCGTCTCCAGTGACTAGGCTGGGCATGGAGACCAACACCTCGATCTTCTCGCCCTGGTAAGTTCTTGTGAGAGTGATCTCGTTGAGCCCCTTCTTGTCGGTGATTTTGAAAGGGAAGTTCTCTGGGATCTCCTCAACCTGTTTAAAATGGAAAAAATGAGGTTCTGGATAATAACTCAACACTCCTAAAATGAACAGGAAAGTTGCTCATAGTAAAATCACAAATAAAATAATAGTGTTCGCTGCAAGACAAGCATGCCAGAAACTAATTATTTTCCAACCCTCATGTTTCCCCTCTCAGTGTGCACCAGTTAGACTAAATCATGCCAATTCATGGAATAGATACCAAGCAAAGACAGAGCAAGTTGCTTGAATTCCTTCCAACCCTCATGTTTCCCCTCTGATTGTGCACCATTTATTTAGACTAAATCATACCAATTCATGGAATAGATACCAAGCCAAGACAGAACAAGTTGCTTGAATTACTCAACCTTCGGGAAGGACTTGAATCCTTGCTTGAACATTACTGATTTCACACACCTTATGTCCTACAACATCTAAAGACACCAGCTTGGTTTCTCAAGCAGGATTTAAGGAATAAGTAAATCTTCAAATGACCAGGAAGTAACTAGACCACCGATTCATTTCCCCCATAAACTCGACTCAGTGTATGAGTTGACCGGTTCAGGAAAGCAACCAGTACCCCTTATCATAACAGAGAAAGACATAAAAGCATTCAGAGCATTTAATAATTCATAGTTTTAAACAGCAGAATATAGATGGTTTGGTATGGCTAGCATGTGAGGTGTACAGTGGCAAGATAAAAAATAAATGGTAAATAACATTCCACGCAAACATATCACTCAAACTCTACTGGCATAGAACATTTTGAATGGTGTGAAAATGTGGAACGGTTGAGGAAAGCAGCCAGTACACCTCATCATCCCGTACAAAGACATAAAACCATGCAGCGAATTTAACAGTACATCACTTTACACAGCAGGGGACAGAAGCATGCAAGATGTGAAGTCACAAGAAAAACGACATCTTAACTGCAAAAATTCAGTCCAGCCAAGCACATATACTGTAATACAACCTAAGCAGGGTCAAAATAATAACAGCATCTCGACCATGAACAGAGCCATACTACAGCAATAAGGCTACAGTAAGATGTCACGAGTCCCAAAAGTAGAGAGGTCTCATGGTAGCGAAGGCAGATGCAAATCCTTATGCAAGACAACTGAATTACAAAAACTAACCACTCACCACTACAGTAATTCATACGAACTCAGAATCATGCACACTGAAAGTGAAATCTAGCAAGACAGTGATAAGAATCGCAATCAACATAGTCAGCAGTGAACTAATACAAGCAGAACATATCCTAAAGTAGTGAGGTAAACCCCTGAAAAAGAAATCTACCGTGACCATATAGTAATTGCAGTCAACATGGACCGCGAGGAAGTGAAATAAAGAGAATAACAATAACCTAAAATAGCTAGGTAAGCCTGCAGATCATACGACAAAAGACAACTCTAGACTTGGAACTACACTACCAATTGCAGCAGGAAGATATGGGTATGACAGGACCAACGAAATTCCTAAATTACCTAAATAATATTCCCTTTTGAATAATGAATGAATCACAAAAAAGTAATTACCCATAAGAGGAACTGCAGTTAACATGGACAGCTAGGAACTGAAAAGGAAACGAACACAACCTAGACTAGCCAGAACAGTCTTCAGCTCGTACTACCAGAGACTGCTCCTAACTTCGAATTACACAACCAATTGCAGCAGCGTTGTAATATGGCAATGACCAGAGTAACGAGATTCCTAAATTAGGTACTACAAAAAGGCCTCGTTTTTAGATGGGGAATATCGCATACATGACCATTTCCAATCCTACCGCTGCGGGCTAGACCCAATCGACACCGCTGCGAATTAGCTCCCTCTGGAAGAATGTGACTGAAGCTACACAGCTGAAGCCCGGGGACAGATCGGAACAGCAACGAATGCGTATGATTCGGGTGCGTGGAGAATTCGGCGGAAGGCTACCCGGTCCTGGTCGTCGCAGTCCTCGGCGAACTTGATCTCGGACTTGATGACGCGGAGCAGCTCGTCGTCGGAGCTGGGCCGCGCCGCGGCGGCCGACGAGAAGGGCATCGGCCGCGCGGCGGCTGCGGCCAGGGGGCGGAGCATGGCAGCGGCGCCGCGCGACGCGGTGGACGCGCGGAGGAGGGGCAGGGAGGAGGTGGCGGCGCGGCGGGCGGCGGCGAGGAGGGCCATGGCGAGAGGCGGCGGCGGTGGAGAGGGGTTCAGGGTTTAGGTGGAAAATGGAAGATTTTTGCAAGCCCTGTTGGGATCTACGGGCCGATAAATTGGCCCGTGAATAGTGCTGGACCGCGGAGAAAACAAGCCAATACGGCAAAGTATTATATTTTTAATTGTAAATTATGTAATATAAATAAAACATGATGTACACAAACAATTTAGCATAATAATGCACTAACATAACAGAGTAGTTAGGAGCAGCAACTTGCCATGTCCACGACTCTTTTGCCGCAAGAAAGCAACGCGTGAATAATTACGATAGCAGCATATGCGTGCTATTGTTGTATTTTCACTGATACCGCATAAACTAACGCCAACCTTTTCTTTGACCAATAAAAAGCAGTCTCAGCACTAGTCGTCAGTTGCATGATTCCACCGGGCACGGGCACCTAAGGTACAAGGATTGAATCCAACTTGCCTTTTCCAGCTCACGGTCTAGTGCGCTTAGAAAACCGACGGAGGCACTAGTTTTTGTTTTTCCCGGTTGAACCGCATGTCCTGGTTTGGATTTTAAACTATGGTGCACACTCCATGGAGTCAGGGGCATGGACACAGGGTGTTCTCCGGAGATGTTGTGTTCAATACCACCCGGCAAAGAAGCAATGTGCTTAAAAAACCGACAGGTTCCGGTTTCACTCAGTTAAACCGCAGATCTGGTTTTTAAACTATGGTCAATGAATGACACGGTCTATTAAGATGGCGAGCCTTGTGTGCATAGATGAATGTTACAACTGAACTTGTCAACATCAGTATAACACATTATCTCATTCTACAGGGTAGGATAACTACAATTTATCAATGTTTCAACATTGTCCTATAAGTAACATTTCTAAGTAGACAAAGTAGGTACCACGTCTTTGTCATCTTTGGCTGATTCAAACTCCCCGTTGATCCTGTTCGCAAGGTCCCAATTAATCCAAGATGTGTACTTGTCGAGAAATCCCGGTGATGGCCTCGAAGGTGATTCCACAACATTGATCATGCGAGTAGATGAGTCGAGAAACCAAGCGACATATTCCTCTTCTGATCCTGACGCCTATATCATGTATGTGACGCCCTCGAAATAGCATCAGGCCCCGTCATAGAGGATGGTACACAAGGAGTGCACATGAACAGTGCTCCGGTCTGTCTTTATTTTTTAAATTGTTTGCACCAACTTTTAAATTTTTTTATATTAATTTTCACAGTAATTCATTGGTAGAAATATTCAACGGTAATTTAATTACATTTCAGTAATTCTTCATCGGAGCATAATTCTTCAACGGTGAATCTAATTTATGGCATTAACTAAGTATCCATATTTCCGAAAGCAATTTCTAGGTAGAAATCTTGAATGTCAGCGGTAATGTTTTGGTGTCAATTACGAAAGAGGCTCGAATTTGTCCGGCACATCAACCTTAGTGAAGAAGTGCGGGAACAAACGCTCGAATGCAGTCTGATACGTTCAAAACGTATCTAGTTTCCCGAACACTTTTGCTGTTGTTTTGCCTCTAATTTGTGTATTTTGGATGCAACTAACACGGACTAACGCTGTTTTCAGCAGAACTGTTCTGGTGTCTCGTTTTGTGCAGAAATCCAACTTTCAGGAAAAACCTCGGGATTTTGACAGAAGGCCCTATTTTCCCACAATACTCACGGAGCCAGAAGGGCAAGTCAGGTGGAGGCCCGAGGGCCCCACACCCTAGGGCGGCGCGGCCCAGGAGGGGGGCGGCGCGGCCCAGGAGGGGGGCGCGCGGCCCTAGCATGTGGCCCCCTCGGCAGGCCTCCGACGCCCTCCTTCAGACTACTTATCGGCCTCGACCTAAAAACGCACGGGGAGAAGTCGAAGTCGCCAGAAACCCTCCAGAACGCCGCCACATCGCGAAACTCCGTCTCGGGAGCCAGAAGTCTCCGTTCTGGCACTCCGCCGGGACGGGGAATTGGAGGAGATCACCGCCATCATCACCACCGACGCCTCTTCATCAACCAGCCATGTTTCCCCCATCCATGTGTGAGTAATTCCCCCGCTGTAGGCTGAAGGGGATGGTAGGGATTGGATGAGATTGGTCATGTAATTGTGTAAGATTGTTAGGGCATAGTGCCTAGTGTCCGTAATTGGTTCTTTGATGATATTGTTGCAACTTGTTATGCTTAATGCTTGTCACTAGGGCCCGAGTGCCATGATCTCAGATCTGAACATGTTATTGTTTCATCATGATATTCATTGTTTATGGTCTTACCTGCAAGTTGTATACACATGTCGCTATCCGGAACCAATGGCCCCGAAGTGACAGAAATCGGGACAACCGGAGGGGATGGTAGTGATGTGAGGATCACATGTGTTCGCGGAGTGTTAATGCTTTGCTCCGGTACTCTATTAAAAGGAGTACCTTAATATCCAGTAGATTCCCTTGAGGCCCGCTGTCACCGGCTGGTAGGACAAAAGATGTTGTGCAAGTTTCTCATTGCGAGCACGTACGACTATAATTGGAACACATGCCTATTGATTGCTTTGTACTTGGACACTGTTTTATTATTATCTGCAAATGCCCTGCTTGATTGTTACATGAGTTTCTCTCATCCATGCAACGCCCGTTATCCGTCCCCGTGCCTACAGTATTTTAATCCTGCTGTTTACTATAATCACTACTGCTGTCTCCGTTACTCTGCTGCTGTTATTTCACTACTCGCTACTCGCTATAAAATTGTTACTACTCGATAAACTCTTGCGAGCAAGTCTGTTTCCAGTGTGCAGCTGAATTGACAACTCCGCTGTTAAGGCTTTCAAGTATTCTTTGTCTCCCCTTGTGTCGAATCAATAAATTGGGTTTTACTACCCGCGAAGACTGCTGCGATCCCCTATACTTGTGGGTTATCAAGACCGTTTTTTGGCGCCGTTGCCGGGGAGCATAGCTTTATTTGGAAGTTCACTTGGATTAATATTGTTCGCTGGAAATTCTCCATCATGGGTAAATCTCGCGATCCTAAAGTCGCCATATTACCATCCACTACAAGAAAAGGTACAACTCTGAGTACCTCTGCTGCTCTTGATTCACCATCTCGTGATTGATAAACTTGTTTCACCACCACATGCTTCACATGCTCGGTACTTCGCTGAATCCGAAAACTCTCATAATATTGATAATATTTCTGCTATGCTTGATGATAGTGGTTCATTGGGATCCTTTCTAGATGCTACAATTGCTAGGTCTAGACAAATTGAAAATGCTGAAACTCCCGATGCTACTACACCCGTTAGTTCACCCGAACTTGATTATTCTAGTGATGATCCCGATGAAGATTATGTGGAGCTTAATGATGATCTTATTAATAGATGCAATGCTACTGCTGATGCAAGTAAAATTAAAAAGTTTCTCACACAATATACTCGTTAGACATAAGTTATCTCCCGATCCTAAATTTGCAACATCTCCTATATGCATTAAGGATAAAGATTATGATTTTTCTCTTGATCTATCTCATATAGCTATTGTAGAGAAAGCACCCTTTTGTGGTACTGAAAAGAAAGTGCTGTAGAACACATGATTGAACTTTCTTCTATGAGTAGTTTGTTTTCCGATGATATCAAAATGCGTACTTACTTTGTCGTTAAAATTTTTCCTTTCTCATTAAAGGATGATGCTAAAACTTGGTATAATAATTTGCCTCCTGGTTCTATTAAAAATCCAACTGATTTGCGTGATGTTTTCTTTCGAAAATACTTTCTCGCTAGTGCTCAACATATTGCTTTACAGAGAATTTATAGATTTGACCAGGGAGATGAAGAGAAATTGCTCGAGGCTTGGGCAAGATTTTGTTCTCTTATCGAGCTCGACCTCGGGCATGATTTAGAAAAGAATGATCTACTTGATATATTTTATAGTGGACTAACCATTGAGTCTAGGGCATATTTGGATAGTTGTGCTGGTTGTGTTTTCAGGAAAAGAACTCCAGACGAAGCCGAAGAATTATTGGCTAAAATAGGCCGGAATCATGATGATTGGACTACGCCTGAACCAATTCCAACGCCAATATTGAAGAAGATGGGTTTAATTAAATTGAATGATGAAGATATGAGGGAAGCCAAGAAGTCTCTTAAGGAGAAAGGTATTAAATCTGAAGATGTGAAGAATCTACCTCCCACAGAAGATATATGTGAGATAATTCCTTCTTCATCCATGATTGAGGTAAACTCCCTTCAGCGCTTTACTAGGGAAGATATTCCGTATTCGAACCTCTCGCGCAATGCTTAGATGAGTTTGATAATTATATTGTTAAGCAAGAAAATTTTAATATGAGAGTAGAGAATCATCTAATGGAAAATTCTCAAGCTATTAGCAATTTGCATGATATTGTGGAGAGAACCTCCAATGATGTTAAGATGCTTGTTAAACATTTTCAAATGGTTCAAACTCAAATTGATCAACTCACTAAAGTGCAAAATGACTTATTACAAAATAATTCTAAAGAGAAACATGCTTATGAAGTAACAACTAGAGGTGGTGTCTCTACCCAGGATCCTCTATATCCTGAAGGGCATCCCAAAAGAATTGAACAAGATTCTCAACACATTGAACCTAGAGCTCCTTCTAAGAAAAAGAAGAAGAAACATAAAAATGTTGTAGAATCCTCTGAAGCTGTTAATGATCCTAATAGTATTTCTATTTCGATGCTGAAACCGAAAGTGGTAATGAACATGATAATAATAATGGTAATGATAAGAATGATGTTTCTGATAAAGAAGAGGTTGAAGATGAACCTGAAAAGCAAGATAAAAATAAAAAGTATACTAAAGAAGATTTTATTGCTAAGAAACATGGTAATGAAAGGGAACCTTGGGTGCAAAAGCAAATGCCTTTTCCTGCTAAGAAACTAAAACCAAAGGAAGAAGAACACTATAATAAATTTTGTGATTGGATGAAACATTTATTCTTGCAAATCCCTTTGACCGATGCTATTAAATTGCCTCCTTATTCAAAGTATATGAAAGATATTGTTACTAACAAAAGGAAAATCCCCAATGAGGAAATTTCCACTATGCTTGCTAATTACTCTTTCAATGGCAAAGTTCCAAAGAAGTTGGGCGACCTAGGTATACCTACTATTCCTTGTTCTATTAAGAATAATTATGTTAAAACTGCTCTATGTGACTTGGGAGCCGGTGTTAGTGTTATGCCTTTTTCTCTTTATAAGAGACTTTACTTAGATAAGTTGATACCTACTGATATATCTTTACAAATGGCTGATAAATCTACTGCTATTCCTGTTGGTATATGTGAGGATGTTCCTGTTCAAGTTACTAATAACTGCTTGATATTAACTGATTTTGTTGTGTTGGAAATGCCTGAAGATGATAATATGTCTATTATTCTTGGGAGACCTTTTCTTAACACCGCAGGGGCTGTTATTGATTCCAATAAAGGAAAGGTTACTTTCAATGTTGATGATAAGGAGCACACCATCTATTTCCCCAAGAGAATTGAAAAACCATGTGGAGTTAATACAATTTCTAATGTGAGAACTATCGAAGTGGGAACTATTGATTGTCCAATATATGAGCCTAAAGAAGAATATCAAACTCTTGTGATTGGATCCATATCAATACAATACAAGGTAACATGATTGATTTGAGGTTTATTTCTTCTTATGCTATGTAAAATTTATTTGGTGGCAAGACTTGATCAACCTTGTTAACAAATACTTTTTATATGCATAGAGGAGGTAAACAACATCTCTTTTTTCCTCCACTTGCTCTAGTTGCTGTAGCACTTTTAATTTGCAAAGTTCCTTAGTTAATTGGAGATTTCAAAAATTTTCCTGGCCAGTAATAATAAACTTAATACCCAGAAATGTGCGTTTTTCAAAGTTTTCAAAAATTCGCAAAAATTATACCGTTGGTCCTATTTTTCGACGAGGCACCTGGGAGCACCTGGGGATGACCAGTGGGGCACCCCAGGGTGGCACCCCACAGGCTGGCGCGGCCAGCAAGGGGGCGCGCCACCCTGGTGTGTGGGCCCCCTTTACCCCACTTTAGCATCTCTTCCTCCCACACTCTTCTCTCTCCCAAAAAAATCGACACCAGCTTCCTCTCACTCGTGTTTTTGCTCAAGAACTCCAGATTTCTCGATCTCTTTGCTCAGCCCAGATTTCATCCGAGATTTGGCACATTTGCTCTTCGGTATGTGACTCCTTCGATTATCCAAGTAGAATTTTGTTTGGTGGAATATATCTTGCATATTTTGCTGCTGTAGGTAACATGTTTAGTGAGCTTGCATGCTTGTTCTAAGTGGTAGAAACTAGTTTTGATGCATTATTAGTACTCTAGCAAGTTCCTATGGTAGTTTCCCTCAATTATATGTCAGCAAATCAAGTTTTATATTGTTTGTTGAAAAATTTCGGAAAATGGAAGGAAGTAGGCACCAACTCAACCAACAGGAATTGGAGGTGCAACAGGTCATGAGAGTTCACCGAGAAGAAGGAGTATACCCCACTTACTATCCGTGCGTGGATTTTATGAGAAGTGCAGGGATCTTGCAGGATTTTCAAAGTTTAATCTCTCGTGCGTGGGTTGGATGATTTTGTTGATGGTGAACCATGCCAATATGCAAAACCGACTATGTCGGTAGTGCAGGATTTTAAATTCAATTGGTCACGATCTAACCCCATGGTCCAATACAAAATTTATAATAAAACTGTCAACTTGCCATTCAATGATTTTTGTGCAGCAATCAAAGTACTGCAATGGGGATCATGCGAGAAGATAAAGGGATCGTCGTAAGAGTTCTTGGACCTCTTCAAGATGATTTGTCATGGAAGAAGCTTCTCAGAGAATGGTGGTAAAATCAGTAGCATTCATTTCCCAGCTATTCGTTACTTTGCTTATTTCATTACCAAGTGCGTTCTAGCAAGAAAGAATGGAAGTAAAATATCTATCCAGGATCTAGCCTTTCTAGCTGCTGCATTACAAGGTAATATGACTTATAACTTGGGTGCTTTGATAGCTGATGTCTACGGGAGCTTCTATTCTTGTAGACAGTGTTGGGCCTCCAAGAGCAGAGGTTTGTAGAACAGCAGCAAGTTTCCCTTAAGTGGATACCCAAGGTTTATCGAACTCAGGGAGGAAGAGGTCAAAGATATCCCTCTCATGCAACCCCGCAACCACAAAGCAAGAAGTCTCTTGTGTCCCCAACACACCTAATAGGTGCACTAGTTCGGCGAAGAGATAGTGAAATACAGGTGGTATGAATAAGTAGTAGCAACGGCGAGAAAAGTGCTCGCCCGGGACGAGTAAACAAGCGATGAGTAACGCAACGAGTAGTAACGCAGACAGTAGTAACGCAGCGAGTAGTAAACAAGCAGTAGTAACTCAGCAGTATTTAGGAACAAGGCCTAGGGATTACACTTTCACTAGTGGACACTCTCAACATTGATCACATAACAGAATAGATAAATGCATACTCTACACTTTTGTTGGATGATGAACACATTGCGTAGGATTACACGAACCCTCAATGCCGGAGTTAACAAGCTCCACAATAATGCTCATATTTTAGTAACCTTTAGTGTAAGATAGATCAACGGACTAAACCAAGTACTAGCATAGCATGCACACTGTCACCTTCATGCATATGTAGGAGGAATAGATCACATCAATATATCATAGCAATAGTTAACTCCATAATCTACAAGAGATCATGATCATAGCATAAACCAAGTACTAACATGGTGCACGCACTGTCACCTTTGCACACATGCAGGAGGAATAAACTACTTTAATAACAAATCACTAGAGTAGCACATAGATAAATTGTGATACAACATGCTGCAATCATAAAGAGATATAAATAAGCACCTCACTATGCCATTCAACAATGAATAAGTATTCTGTGAAATCTAGCCTAAGAGACCCACACGGTGCACACACTTGTCACCTTTACACACGTGGGACGAGGAGTCTCCGGAGATCACATAAGTAAAACCCACTTGACTAGCATAATGACATCTAGATTACAAGCATCATCATATGAATCTCAATCATGTAGGGCAGCTCATGAGATTATTGTATTGAAACACATAGGAGAGAGATGAACCACATAGCTACCGGTACAGCCCCGAGCCTCGATGGAGAACTACTCCCTCCTCATGGGAGCAGCAGCGGTGATGAAGATGGCGGTGGAGATGGCAGCGGTGTCGATGGAGAAGCCTTCCGGGGGCACTTCCCCGCTCCGGCAGGGTGCCGGAACAGAGATCCTGTCCCCCGGATCTTGGCTTCGCGATGGCGGCGGCTCCGGCAGGTTTCGTGGGTTTCGTCAATTGGTATCGGGTTTTCTGATCCAGGGGCTTTTTATAGGCGGAGAGGCGGCGCAGGAAGGTCGAAGGGGGGTCCACACCCTAGGGGGGCGCGCCCCCCTTGGCCGCGCCGGGGTAGGGTTTGGTGGCCCTGCCTCCCTTCTCTGGCGGTTCTCGTGTGTTCTGGATGCTTCCGGGTAAAATAGGAACCTGGGCGTTGATTTCGTCCGATTCCGAGAATATTTCGTTACTAGGATTTCTGAAACCAAAAACAGCGAGAAAACGAGAAGCGGCACTTCGGCATCTTGTTAATAGGTTAGTTCCATAAAATGCACGAATATGACATAAAGTGTGCATATAACATGTAGATAACATCAATAATGTGGCATGGAACACAAGAAATTATCGATACGTTGGAGACGTATCGGCATCCCCAAGCTTAGTTACGCTCGTCCCGAGCGGGTAAAACGATAACAAAGATAATTTCTGGAGTGACATGCCATCATAAACTTGATCATACTATTTGTAAAGCATATGTAGTGAATGCAGCGATCAAAACAATGTGTATGACATGAGTAAACAAGTGAATCATAAAGCAAAGACTTTTCATGAATAGCACTTCAAGACAAGCATCAATAAGTCTTGCATAAGAGTTAACTCATAAAGCAATAATTCAAAGTAGAGGCATTGAAGCAACACAAAGGAAGATGAAGTTTCAGCGGTTGCTTTCAACTTATAACATGTATATCTCATGGATAATTGTCAATGCAAAGCAATATAACAAATGCAATATGCAAATATGTAAGAATCAATGCACAGCTTCACACAAGTGTTTGCTTCTTGAGGTGGAGGGAAATAGGTGAACCGACTCAACAATAAAAGTAAAAGAATGGTCCTTCAAAGAGGAAAGCATCGATTGCTATATTTGTGCTAGAGCTTTGATTTTGAAAACATAAAGAGAGCATAAAAGTAAAGTTTTGAGAGGTGTATGTTGTTGTCAACGAATGGTAGCGGGTACTCTAACCCCCTTGCCGGACAAACCTTCAAAGAGCGGCTCCCATTTTATTTTATTTTTGGATGGCACTCCTTCCAACCTTTCTTTCACAAACCATGGCTAACCGAATCCTCGGGTGCCCGCCAACAATCTCATACCATGAAGGAGTACCTTTTTATTTTAGTTTTATTATGATGACACTCCTCCCAACCTTTGCTTACACAAGCCATGGCTAACTGAATCCTTCGGGTGCCGTCCAACAATCACATACCATGGAGGAGTGTCTATTTTTAGTTTGTTAATTTGGGACTGGGAATCCCATTGCCAGCTCTTTTTGCAAAATTATTGGATAAGCGGATGAAGCCACTAGTCCATTGGTGAAAGTTGCCGAACAAGATTGAAAGATAAACACCACATACTTCCTCATGAGCTATAAAACATTGACACAAATAAGAGGTAATAAATTTTGAATTGTTTAAAGGTAGCACTCAAGCAATTTACTTTGGAATGGCGGAGAAATACCATGTAGTAGGTAGGTATGGTGGACACAAATGGCATAGTGTTGGCTCAAGTATTTGGATGCATGAGAAGTATTCCCTCTCGATACAAGGTTTAGGCTAGCAAGGTTATTTGAAACAAACACAAGGATGAACCGGTGCAGCAAAACTCACATAAAAGACATATTGTAAACATTATAAGACTCTACACCGTCTTCCTTGTTGTTCAAAACTCAATACTAGAAATTATCTAGACTTTAGAGAGACCAATTATGCAAACCAAATTTTAGCATGCTCTATGTATTCTTCACTAATAGGTGCAAAGTATATGATGCAAGAGCTTAAACATGAGCACAACAATTGCCAAGTATCACATTACCCAAGACATTTATAGCAATTACTACATGTATCATTTTCCAATTCCAACCATATAACAATTTAACGAAGAGGAAACTTCGCCATGAATATTATGAGCTAAGAACACATGTGTTCATATGAACCAGCGGAGCGTGTCTCTCTCCCACACAAGCATGATGTAATCCAATTTATTCAAACAAAAACAAAAACAAAAGCACACAGACGCTCCAAGTAAAGCACATAAGATGTGGCCGAATAAAAATATAGTTTCAGGGGAGGAACTGATAATTTGTCGATGAAGAAGGGGATGCCTTGGGCATCCCCAAGCTTAGACGCTTGAGTCTTCTTGATATATGCAGGGGTGAACCACCGGGTGCATCCCCAAGCTTAGAGCTTTTACTCTCCTTAATCATGTTGCATCATACTCCTCTCTTGATCCTTGAAAACTTCCTCCACACCAAACTCGAAACAACTCATTAGAGGGTTAGTGGACAATAAAAATTAACATGTTCAGAGGTGACACAATCATTCTTAACACTTCTGGACATTGCATAAAGCTACTGGACATTAATGGGTCAAATAAATTCATCCAACATAGCAAAAGAGGCAATGCGAAATAAAAGGCAGAATCTGTCAAAACAGAACAGTCCGTAAAGATGGATTTTATTAGGCCACCAGACCTGCTCAAACGAAAATGCTCAAATTGAATGAAAGTTGCGTACATATCTGAGGATCACTCAAGTAAATTGGCATAATTTTCTGAGCTTCCTGCAGGGCAGTGGGCTCAGATTCGTGACAGCAAAGAAATCTGGAACTGCGCAGTAATCCAAATCTAGTACTTACTTTTCTATCAACGGCTTAACTTGGCACAACAAAACACAAAACTAAGATAAGGAGAGGTTGCTACAGTAGTAAACAACTTCCAAGACACAAATATAAAACAAAGTACTGTAGCAAAATAACACATGGGTTATCTCCCAAGAAGTTCTTTCTTTATAGCCATTAAGATGGGCTCAGCAGCTTTAATGATGCACTCGCAAAAGATAGTATGTGAAGCAAAAGAGAGCATCAAGAGGCAAATTCAAAACACATTTAAGTCTAACATGCTTCCTATGCATAGGAATCTTGTAAATAAACAAGTTCATGAGGAGCAAAGTAACAAGCATAGGAAGATAAAACAAGTGTAGCATCAAAAATTTCAGCACATAGAGAGGCATTTTAGTAACATGAAAATTTCTACAACCATATTTTCCTCTCTCATAATAACTTTCAGTAGCATCATGAGCAAACTCAACAATATAACTATCACATAAAGCATTCTTATCATGAGTCTCATGCATAAAACTATTACTCTCCACATAAGCATAATCAATTTTATTAGTTGTAGTGGGAGCAAATTCAACAAAGTAGCTATCATTATTATTCTCATCAAGTGTAGGAGGCATAGTATAATCACAACAAAATTTACTCTCAGCAGTAAGTGGCATAAGACCACTATCATTATAATCATCAATAGGAGGCAAAGTATCATCAAAGAAAATTTTCTCCTCAATGCTTGGGGGACTAAAAATATCATGCAAACCAGCTTCCCCAAGCTTAGAACTTTCTATATTATTGTCAACAATGGTGTTCAAAGCGTTCATACTAATATTACTACCAGCATGCAAAGAAGATTTCATAGGTTTTTTAATTTTCGCAACAAACAATCCATGTTTTAAATCAGAAAATAGAATAAGAAGCTCGCTCTTGTACATTATGCCAAACTAGTGTAAACAAGAAACAACAAGATGCAATTGCAGGATCTAAAGGAAATAGCTTTGAGCACACACACAACGGCGCCAGAAAAATACTTTACCCGAGACCGTAGTATGAGAGCCTTTTTACCTTTCCTCCCCGGCAACGGCGCCAGAAAAGTGCTTGATGTCTACGGGAGCTTCTATTCTTGTAGACGAGTGTTGGGCCTCCAAGAGCGAGAGGTTTGTAGAACAGACAGCAAGTTTCCCTTAAGTGGATACCCAAGGTTTATCGAACTCGGGGAGGAAGAGGTCAAAGATATCCCTCTCATGCAACCCTGCAACCACAAAGCAAGAAGTCTCTTGTGTCCCCAACACACCTAATAGGTGCACTAGTTCGGCGAAGAGATAGTGAAATACAGGTGGTATGAATAAGTAGTAGCAACGGCAGAAAAGTGCTACGCCCGGGACGAGTAAACAAGCGGTAGTAACGCAGCAGTAGTAACGCAGCGAGTAGTAACGCAGCAGTAGTAAACAAGCAGTAGTAACTCAGCAGTATTTAGGAACAAGGCCTAGGGATTACACTTTCACTAGTGGACACTCTCAACATTGATCACATAACAGAATAGATAAATGCATACTCTACACTTTTGTTGGATGATGAACACATTGCGTAGGATTACACGAACCCTCAATGCCGGAGTTAACAAGCTCCACAATAATGCTCATATTTTAGTAACCTTTAGTGTAAGATAGATCAACGAGACTAAACCAAGTACTAGCATAGCATGCACACTTGTCACCTTCATGCATATGTAGGAGGAATAGATCACATCAATATATCATAGCAATAGTTAACTCCATAATCTACAAGAGATCATGATCATAGCATAAACCAAGTACTAACACGGTGCACGCATCGTCACCTTTGCACACATGCAGGAGGAATAAACTACTTTAATAACAAATCACTAGAGTAGCACATAGATAAATTGTGATACAACATGCTGCAATCATAAAGAGATATAAATAAGCACCTCACTATGCCATTCAACAATGAATAAGTATTCTGTGAAATCTAGCCTAAGAGACCCACACGGTGCACACACTGTCACCTTTACACACGTGGGACGAGGAGTCTCCGGAGATCACATAAGTAAAACCCACTTGACTAGCATAATAACATCTAGATTACAAGCATCATCATATGAATCTCAATCATGTAGGGCAGCTCATGAGATTATTGTATTGAAACACATAGGAGAGAGATGAACCACATAGCTACCGGTACAGCCCCGAGCCTCGATGGAGAACTACTCCCTCCTCATGGGAGCAGACAGCGGTGATGAAGATGGCGGTGGAGATGGCAGCGGTGTCGATGGAGAAGCCTTCCGGGGCACTTCCCCGCTCCGGCAGGGTGCCGGAACGCAGATCCTGTCCCCCGGATCTTGGCTTCGCGATGGCGGCGGCTCCGGCGGGTTTACGTGGGTTTCGTCAATTGGTATCGGGTTTTCGATCCGGGGGCTTTTTATAGGCGGAGAGGCGGCGCGGGAAGGTCGAAGGGGGTCCACACCCTAGGGGGCGCCCCCTTGGCCGCGCCGGGGTAGGGTTTGGTGGCCCCGCCTCCCTTCTTTGGTGGTTCTCGTGTGTTCCGGATGCTTCCGGGTAAAATAGGAACTCGGGCGTTGATTTCGTCCGATTCCGAGAATATTTCGTTACTAGGATTTCCGAAACCAAAAACAGCGAGAAAACGAGAACTGGCACTTCGGCATCTTGTTAATAGGTTAGTTCCAGAAAATGCACGAATATGACATAAAGTGTGCATATAACATGTAGATAACATCAATAATGTGGCATGGAACACAAGAAATTATCGATACGTTGGAGACGTATCAATAGCCAACAGACTTGCTACTAACCGTGAGAAGGGAGGAATTTGTGGAGGTCTCATCGCCTCTCGCTTATTAGCTATGCATAATGTAGAACCTCACCATCTTGATATTCAACTCCCCATAGAGAAACTTGACATAGTCTCCATGATTAAGCATGAATTTGTTTCGATTCGTCTAATTTGAGCAACCTCGTCTTACGGAATAACATTTTACAAGAAATCTTGGACAATAACTAAGAAAACTGAAAAATTAGTAGGGTTGCTCGCACCTGCTCCGTTTAACCTTGATTCCAGGGAGGATTGGTCAATCATGGAAGGTGAACTGAAGGCATACATAGAGAGAGATGGCCATCGTGCAAGAGACAACACGGATGAGGTCGAGGAACACCTCGACTCGTCATCAGATGCAGCAAGCTCTTCGCATCAACAAGTTGGGCATGAGGAGCCTCCACGCTTTTCTTCTGCATCGGTACCTTATTATGACTACTCCATGTACGATCCACCGGCATGGAACCCGGACCCTCGTTGGGGTTGATCTCCACTTAGGCCAAAAGCCTAAGCTTGGGGGGAGGTATACCGGCATCACTCATTCTTTGCATATTATGGTTGCTGGATACTTGTGCATACTTGTTTAGTTTCTTTGAGTGGTTTTCTAATGAGAGGGAGATGATATTTGGGGAAGTGCTGACTGAAAACAGATTCTGGACTGTTACTAGAAAAATTCGTGCACACAGCCAGAACGTTATTTTGAGCTGCCAATTTTTGTGCATGTTCCCCAGGTTGTTATCTAACTTTCATTAGTTGAACACTTTTCGAGATGAGCAAAGGAAGATTTTTGTAAAAATCGATTTCTGTACTGCTGTCAAGTTTTGGCAGATTTCTGTCATCTCGCTTTTCTGTGTTTCTTTTAATTTGCTATTTCTTGTTCTTGCTTTGTTTCTTTCCCAAAACACAAAAAGACCAAAAATATTTCTGTTGTTTCTCTTCACCACTTGTTTACTTTAGTTTCTTGCATTTGTTTCGCTTTATTTGCTATTGCTAGTTTGCTATAAGAAAACCCAAAAAGATTTTGCTTTGTTTGCTTGTTTTATTTTGTTCCTGTTTCTAAATTCGAAAACACCAAAAATATTTGCTGTTCTTCTTTGGTTTTGTAAAGTTCTTTATGAGTTCAATGGTCTTCGGTGGCTGGAGCGTGGTTTTCATTTCATATTATCCAAGCTACACAAGTGAAAAGGCAATGATGACGATATTCGACAATCTGATTGTGGTGAGAGGCTGGTATGAACTCTATTTGTTTTCATTTTTGTACAGATACTCATCCATGTGAGCATGCTTAGTTGGTTCATGTGAGGTATATGTCATTTAAGAAAGTCTAGTAGTTCATGATCTCTCATGTTTAGCTCCAATTTATTAATATGAGTAGCATGTCATGGATGTTTGCTTGCATTGTTTTATTCATAGATAGGTATGATATTGTGGTATCCTCCTCCTGAATAATTCGTTTGAATTAACTTGGCACATGCTCACGCATGCATATGACTGAACAAGAGTCAATTAAGCCTCAATGATTTACATTGCTTTAGAGTTCTGGTATCACTTTTATGCCTCAGCTTAATTTATTTTGCCGCAAGCATGATTATGACGATTCATCGCTCTCTTTATTTGTCGCTCCTTAGTCTTTTGCTAGCCTTCACTTGTACTGAGCGGGAACGCTGATCGTGCTTCCAAACACATGAAAACCAAGTTATTCCAGAGTGTCCACCATAAATACCTATGCATGACATTTCAAACCATTCCAAGTAAATTCTCATGCGCTACCTTTAAACCTTCAAAATGCTTCTCAATTTGTGTTAATGTTTCATAGCTCATGAGGAAGTATGTGGTGTTTAACTTTCAACCTTGTCATTTACTCTTGACGGACTTTCATATGGACTAGTGGCACATCCGCTTATCCAATAATTTTGCAAAAAGAGCTGGCAATGGGGTTCCCAGCCCCAATTAATCAACTTTCACTAATAATTCTCTTCACATGTTTTGCTTTGATTCATCAGTAAGCAACTTAATTTTGCAAATAGACACTCCTCCATGGTATGTGATTGATGGAAGGCACCCGAGGATTCGGTTAGCGATGGCTTGTGCAAGCAAAGGTTGGGGGGAGTGTCACCCATAATAAAACTAAAATACGTGTGTAAACAAAAGAGAAGAGGGATGATCTACCTTGCTGGTAGAGATAACGTCCTTCATGGGAGCCGCTCTTGAAATTCCGGTTGGCGAGGTAGTTGGTATACCCATTACCATTCGTTGACAACAACAAACACCTCTCAAAATAATTTTACTCCTGCTTTACAAATGAAAAGCTCTAGCGCATGTTAATCCCTGCTTCCCTCTGCGAAGGGTCAATCTTTTACTTTTATGTTGTGTCTCCGTCCTTTCTTTGAGCACTCGTCTTGAGAGCACAACTTGTCATTCTTAGTGTAATATGCTTGTCTCAAAATATGATTGATTGTGGTATAACTTTGATGCTTTTATCTTTGACAATCACTATTTCTAGTCTTTCTATGAACTTCAGAGGTGCCTGAGCATTTATGTTTTGCTGATCAAATATGGGCAAGCGAGATACCACTCTATCATACTCATTTATGAACATTGCAATCCTGCTTATATACATGATTCATGATGCTTATTATTAATTGTTGGTACCTTTCCATGATTGACATAGTTATTAGATGATCTTATTTGCATGTATCTTATTATGAACTGCCTAAGTGTTAGCCATAGCATGAGAATATTTACATCATATGAACAAATGTGTTCGTGAAAGTTCTTTTATCGCTCAGTTGTTAACTGAATTGCTTGAGGACAAGCAATAAGCTAAGCTTGGGGGAGTTGATACGTCCAAAACGTATCTACTTTTCCGAACACTTTTGCTGTTGTTTTGCCTCTAATTTGTGTATTTTGGATGCAACTAACACGGACTAACGCTGTTTTCAGCAGAACCGTTCCGGTGTCTCGGTTTTGTGCAGAAATCCAACTTTCAGGGAAAACCTCGGGATTTTGGCAGAAGGCCCTATTTTCCCGCGAAAACTCACGGAGCCGAAGGGCAACTCGGGTGGAGGCCCGAGGGCCCCACACCCTAGGGCGGCGCGGCCCGGGAGGGGGCGCGCGGCCCTAGCGTGTGGCCCCTCGACGGGCCTCCGACGCCCTCCTTCGGACTACTTATCGGCCTCGACCTAAAAACGCACGGGGAGAAGTCGAAGTCGCCGTAAACCCTCCGAACGCCGCCACATCGCGAAACTCCGTCTCGGGAGCCAGAAGTCTCCGTTCTGGCACTCCGCCGGGACGGGGAATTGGAGGAGATCACCGCCATCATCACCACCGACGCCTCTTCATCAACCAGCCATGTTTCCCCCATCCATGTGTGAGTAATTCCCCCGCTGTAGGCTGAAGGGGATGGTAGGGATTGGATGAGATTGGTCATGTAATTGTGTAAGATTGTTAGGGCATAGTGCCTAGTGTCCGTAATTGGTACTTTGATGATATTGTTGCAACTTGTTATGCTTAATGCTTGTCACTAGGGCCCGAGTGCCATGATATCAGATCTGAACATGTTATTGTTTCATCATGATATTCATTGTTTATGGTCTTACCTGCAAGTTGTATACACATGTCGCTGTCCGGAACCAATGGCCCCGAAGTGACAGAAATCGGGACAACCGGAGGGGATGGTAGTGATGTGAGGATCACATGTGTTCACGGAGTGTTAATGCTTTGCTCCGGTACTCTATTAAAAGGAGTACCTTAATATCCAAGAGATTCCCTTGAGGCCCGGCTGCCACCGGCTGGTAGGACAAAAGATGTTGTGCAAGTTTCTCATTGCGAGCACGTACGACTATAATTGGAACACATGCCTATTGATTGCTTTGTACTTGGACACCGTTTTATTATTATCCGCAAATGCCCCGCTTGATTGTTACATGAGTTTCTCTCATCCATGCAACGCCCGTTATCCGTCCACGTGCCTACGATATTTTAATCCTGCTGTTTACTATAATCACTACTCGCTGTCTCTCGTTACTCTGTCGCTGTTATTTCACTACTGCTATCGCTATAAAACTCGTTACTATCGATAAACTCTTGCGAACAAGTCTCGTTTCCGAGTGCAGCCTGAATTGACAACTCCGCTGTTAAGGCTTTCAAGTATTCTTTGTCTCCCCTTGTGTCGAATCAATAAATTGGGTTTTACTACCCGCGAAGACTGCTGCGATCCCCTATACTTGTGGGTTATCACAGTCCAACTCTCCTTCAAGCAATCGCGGGCAAGATGACAACGGGGAGTTTTTCTATATTGAGTCTACTCCCTCGGACCGCATATCTTCAGCTTTATGGGCCTCCAAACCTTCAGATCTGTACGCCTTCAACTCCTAAGATACCTGAAAACATAAACCAGCGGTATACCGTGACATGTCCATTAGGCATACCCATGTCACATACCGATAGAGTACTGCATCTTTGACCATATCCTAAAGATACTCGACCTTCCCCTCACCTACTTCTTCCCTACTCCCAATCACACTATCCAGAACACGCACTCCTCCCCTACCTCGCCGGCCCCTGCCCCAACCTTCCCTATCTCGCCGCCCCCGTCCTCCCTACTTCCTCTCGCTGTGGCGCCTAGAAAAACCTCAAGCTCCTCCACAGCTCCTCTGTGGCGTGCTCCATCAACGGTGGCTCGAGGGGCAGCCAGGGCCGGCCCTGAGCCAGTGCACCCAGTGCGGCTGCACAGGGCCCCCCAACTAATAGGGCCCCCAGCCAGGTAGTACATGCATGCCCTTAACTTAAACTTTGATTAAAACCAAATCAGCCCAATCGCTAGCTAGCACAGCAGGCTCACGTAAGACATGCACACAACTATGGCTACAGGGAAAAAAGACCGAGCTTTGCGCATCAATTACAGTCTAGGTCATCTCAATCGTCGCATACTCTGTCTTTTCCCTCGCCTCCTGCCCTGGTTCTTCCCCAATCACAGCAGCGATGGGTGTGTCTCTCTATTGTTTCTTAGAGAATTATTATTGGAGTAGGATATCTAAATTTGTTATTCCCAACAATTACTTCCTCCATCTGCACAGTCTGTAAATCTTCATTATCCTCCTTGGATTAGTCTATTTTTATTTATCTGATTTGTTTCGATTCATTCTCCTTCTTCATTCCTCATAGGCTTGATTTGAAAATAGAATTGGCGCCCGCGGCAACAAGGGGGCAGCGCCCGTTGCACGAGCGGCAATGCGATGGCTGACGACGGTCCAAGAGAAAACCGTCTTTCCGCATTCTGGTGTTTGTGTTTTTTTTTTGCTTCTGTGTTAAGATGTCATCTAAAAACTGTATGTTTGCTTATAAAAAGCGACAAAAGAGAAAGAAGTACTGAAGTAGATTAATGTTATGTACTATTTGCTTCGAAAGTGTATGTGTATAGGGAGAATTGTCACCAATAAGACCACGGGTAGTTTTTGTTTGAGAGAAAATGCGTCATTAAGTTGCTATTAATATATAAATAATCTATAACTATTTGTTTATAGGGGCCCCAAAAGAATTTCATGCACCGGGCCCTTGATATCGCAGGGCCGGCCCTGGGGGCAGCCATGCGGCCCGAATCGAGACTCAAGGTTAAAGGTGCTGGCGCCGGTCGAGGTGAGGCCGGACTCGGTGTCGCATGCATGTCAAGGCGAGGCCAGAGGATGCCTGACCCAGGAGACGCTGAATCACAGTCCTCAAGGTCAAAGGTGCTGGCGCCGGTGGAGGTGACACACAAACGAACACGCGGAGACAATTTAAATATCCGTTTTGGGTCGCTCAGTTGGAGATGCCTTTACGCTGCGTGTTGGCTGTGTCGATTTTGCTTCCCAAGGAAAAGTCCAAGCGGAACCCAAGAAAGAGGTGACCGTACAATGATCTCCACTTTAATAAACAATCAATTAAACAATTCTTAAACAATTCTAAGGAGATAACCACCATAGATATTTTGGGTATTCTACATTTTCTAGTTATTAATGATTATAATCATCCCTTTCTATTTACTTACACCTAAAATAGACAACCATGCATTCAAGAAAACTCTTTAGCTTTGCTCTCTGTCATTATCTCGAAGGACACTAAATTAGGCACAAACACAGTACATATACTTGAAATTTACTTAAGTGGCACCAATGATCTACAAACATATATGTGTATTCATTTTTTTCGTATGTTTCACTTCTAAACAAGAATTTGGCTCAACCCAAGAATTTTAAGAGCACCGTCTTGGAAAGAAAGAACATCGGTGCCTTGCGATATATGCCTTAAAATGTAGTGCAAAGTGTATTTTTAAATGGAAATATTAAATCAAACCAATAAAATATTTGTGTCTTAATATTAGTTATTTTATTATATAGTTAATTATTTTAGGTATAATAAAATGATTAAATGGCAATATGTGGAGATAATGGTGAAATTATATTTCAGTAAAAAAGATTAGTATAAATAATTTATAGTTGTCCAATTTAACTATGATGGTTTGTACGGTTGCTTACAGGACTATTGAACCACTGATAAACTATGGTTACCATATATGTACATGAACAATAATAACATAGTTTTGCGGCTCCCAACCAAAACATTTACAAGTGCGGTTGAAGCACCTACCATGTCTTTAACATCCTTTACAGATCCAAACTCATTGTTGATCTTGTTCATATGGTGCCAATTAGCCCCAACTATGTACTGGTAAATGATCTTAGTGAAGGCCTAGAAAAGGGTTCTACCGGCGACGATCCTCTGAATGGACGCGTCGAGAAAAACCAAGCGGCGTGTTCCCCTTCCGATGACGACGTGACGCCCGTTGCATGTGTGTGGTGCCCTCTAGTAACACGAGGCCCCGTCACGGAGGGTGCCCAAGAGCTCACCAAGAAGACAGGTGGATGCACGCAGCACCGCCATTGATCCGTCCATCATATCAGATGTGGCTGCGCGAACTGCCACACTGATATCCTATCTTGTTGCCTTGGACTCGAACGAAATATATCTACCTTTTCAAATATTTTGCTCAATGATTTAGTTTGAATTGGAAAAACTGTTAGAATTGATGTTGTTTTTAGCAAAAACTCCTTTCTATTTTTTGCGCAGAAACGGAGGAAGAAAATTCCGCTAAAATTACACGCTAAGCTTTTATGAGAAGAAACCCCACTGGGTGGGCCAAAGTGGTGCACCAGGAGACTGACGAGGCACATGGATGGCCACGTGGCACGTGATACCCCTATCGTGTTACGTGGGCTCTCGTGAGCGTCCGGGCACCGTGCGGGAGAATCACCAGGAGAACCGGTTGACGCGGCTCTGCCGCTGCCGTCGCTGATGATGCCAGCAGGTCAGCAGCAAGGTGTTTGCTCAGTGAGCTGCTCCACCAGACCACCATACACGAGCAACTGCATTGGTTTGGGTGCTCGCCGTTCCGGTAGCGGCCACTCTACGGACTTTATCTGCCTAGCCGACGCGCAGCGCACGACAGCTTCCACTTGGTGCTCATAGCTATCGAGGCCAATACGCGCGCGCCCCTCTACGGCTTCAGCAGCGGCAGGAGCTGAAGCTAGATCAATGAGTAGTGCTACACACAAAAAAAAAAATGAATTAGTGCTAGAAGGAACTAGACACTAAATGATATACTCCCTCCGCTCCGGAAAAAGATTCGGAGGGTCAATACAAAAACGTTTTACAAATAGACCCTTCTAAAATCAGAAAAAGGTGGATCCTCTGCTTGTTATCCAGGCGGTTGGTGAGAGAGAGGCGACTGTCGTACTGAGGAGGGAGGGAGGAGGAAGGAGGAGCGTCCAGGTCCGGCGCTAGCCGCGCGGCACCGGAGAGGCCCAACCGAAGATGTTCCGCCTTCCCCTTCGTCGCCCGAGACGTGTTGCAGGAAGCTTCCCCGCCAGAGATTTGCCGATGGACGAATTGAGGCGCGGGGAAGGAGGTTTCGGGAGCAGGGAAGACCGCCGGAGACGCTGGAGGGCTTGGGTGGCCGGCGAGGAAGGGCGGGGGCAGGGCAGGTCGGCCGAATTGGATCGGATCTTGGTGGGGTGGATGTACGAGAGAGAGAGAGAATGGGGAACGAGAACAGGGAGACGGGTGGGTCGTGCGACCGTGCGTCTCTTCGCTTTTTTCTCTGGTTGAAGACGAATAGAGGATAAGGTGGTCTGCGGGTTGAGGAAAAACAAAACACGAGGTTATTTTTGCTAAATGTGTTGTTCGACTCTTTTTCTGGATCGGAGGAAGTAGTAGAAACGGGATCTCGGCGTGAGAATTCTAGAAATTCATTCTAGACAGGATTCGAACTCTGGTCGTTGGGGTCAGGCCCGGGCGGCCAGGTGTGCACACTGTGCGGACCGCACAGGGCCCAAATTCTGGAGGGGCCCCAAATTATTACCACCTAGCCTGTGTTGAGCCCATCACGTAACGCACTGACGATAGGCCCAGTGCCCGAGTTCTTCATGCTTTCAGCGCAGCGCAGCTCCAGCACGCTTAAAATTAAATAGTAGTCCCAAGTTTGGAACCTGAAACCTCCATATTCAAGGCAGGGCAAAAGTCAAGCGGAGCTAGCAAACTCTAACAGCGCCCATTTGTTCAATAACAATGGCAGACTAAAACCTTAATTTAGCTTATGCGGAAGTACTACTTACTATTGGGACGCGAAATTCTTGCACCTTGGAACACGTGCACTTCACTATGAAAAATTCGAAAAAACGCTATTTTAAAGTTTCAGAACTTTAAAAAAAATGCATGTATATATTATGTTGACACTTGTGCAGATTTTGACAAAATAAAACGACCATATATGATCTATACATAAATGTGAAAATGAGAAATCCTATTTGTGTGAACAGTACAAAACCAATCATTATAGTGTCATTTAGATATTCTGTCACTTTCGTGTAGGCCACATGCAAATGTTTTTTTCCGTGAGAACTTACATAAATAAATATCAACATAATATATACATGCAAATATTTATTTCCATTAAAAAAATATAAATAGCATTTTTTTTCAATATTGAAGCAAACGAGTGCACGCGCACCCAGGTTCATCTTGATATTTCCCCTTATTATGGCCTCTACATTAGTGTTATGGTTTAATTTTTCCTAAATAGGGGCCCATTTTTCACTTTTGCACAGGGCCTTTGAATTTCCCGGCTCGGCCCTGGTTGGGGTACGCCACTGCGACTCCTACAACTGGGCTATGCCCACGTCCTCATGAGTAGTGCTACACGTCCGATGATTTCCATCCGATTCATGTACGACGTGAAATCAAGCCCTATGTGTTTTGCGTTTTCGGCATCTCTCACTGTGGAGAGTGAGGATCGTACAAATCGTAGATTAAATGGTCAGACATGAATGATCGTCCGCACAGCAAAATCGTAGATCAAATGGGGTGTGGAGGGGAAGGGATACAACGGCTAAGCAGATAGTATACATAATTTTTACTCCAACAAATAGCAAACAACACGTGTCAGCCTCTGAGCCATTTTGAATGGATTTGCGACTGCAGCACAATTGCGTGTACCAGTATAAATAAGTTTATGTACCCATTTGCTCGCAAGTGACAAGTTTGATCGTGCCCCGACTGTTATTAGCTCCAAAAGTTGTATTTTGTCTTTTATTTTTCTTATCTAGACTCATTGACCATGTTATGACCATAGACTCTGACATGACTTTGCTTGAGTCCATGAAGGTGTCTAGTAAGCTTGAGGTGGGACCCCTCGAAAGACTAATACTGTAATTATTTCCGCAATGCTGACCATCCATGCAACATCACAAACTCCATTCACGTGTTGGCATATTTAATACTCCCGGCTCACGTGTTAGCAAGAGCCAGCGCGGTGGCACCCCGTGCACATGATGTGGCTCTATGGTGAGAACCCTTGGGACCCGAGGTACATAAACTTGTTGAACGGCTAATCATTGCCGTTCTTGCATATTGAGGGTACATATACAAATGGCGAATAAAATCGAGCTTATTGAATGACATGGTTTGTGCATCAAGGTAGGATAACCAAAGGGACAAGTCATAGACTAATGGAAATATAAGTGCATAATGATCATGCTTATAATTAATACAATTTGCAATAGAAGCACGGTGTGTAACCAAGTGGTAGAACGACATGGCAATATATACTCCCTCTATTTGGGTTTTTATGTCCAGAGAGCTTTTTCAGATTTATTTCTAAAATATTAGTCCGGAGAATTTATGTTCCTTAATTCCCGCGTCTTCCTTAACCCTCGAGCAAGAAAGCCTCTACGCTGTCTGTCTCCCTCTCTTATCGCTAACTGGACAGAGGGAGTAGAAGGGAGGAAAAAGAGATCTACTGGCCCATTTACATGGAATGATTATAGCCGCAATTAATGGAATGTGAGCTGCTGGCTATAAGCCAAGTGCCATGTCATTTATAGTCGACTTAGAGTCAACATATACAATAATGAGCTATAAAAATATACTCCCTCCGGTCCGAAAATAATGCCGGGAACCTAGTACAATGTCACTTTACAAAATAATCCGTAGCAATTATAGGAACTGACGAAAACCCCCTCCAGATGCGGATCGGGCCGCTCTCTCGCTCTCACCTCTCATCTCTCGCTCGATCTCCGCCCAGGTCGTGGTCAGAGGAGCTCCAGGGTATCGAGCTCGTCCAGCAGGTCCAAGCCACCGGCCCCAACCCCCGGCGCCGCCTCCTAGTCTTTGGACTCGCGGCCACCAGATTCAGCGCGCCCGGGCTCTCAGCCAATAGATCGAACCACGTTGATGCCGAATCCGGCGATTCATCACCGCGAGCTGATATGTGCTCGCGCGACGAGATGAGGGGAAAGAAGCACGACAGAGAGGAAAGGTGGCGCAGCGAGGGGAGGAGAGTGTAGCGAGGGTGGTGGCGTGAGGTTGGCTAGGACTCTGGGAGGGGAGCTTCACCTGACGGAGCAGAGATGGGCGTGTGGGCGATGTGCGGTTTGGTTTTGACTGCGAGGCCAAAAGAAAGTGGAAGGTTGTTCTGCAAAATGTCCACTTCAGACACTTTTTCCGGATCGAAGGGAGTAGTACTTTATCAATGTATGACCCACCTTTCACTCTCATAAAGTGCCTAGGAGCACATGCTAGAGCTGGCTCTTGCAAAGAGCCCACTCTCCTTCTCTCTCCTCCTCTCTCTCCTCCAACTAAGCAATAATATATTATTTTAATTCTTATAGCCAGCTGACTAGAACTTATTGTACTTGCTATCTAAATTAGCTCATCTTAAACAGCCCACCTCTTGGTATATTAGCAAACTTTCTATCCAGACTTGAAAGAGTACATGCTTGTTGCAGTTCAGAAGTTCATGGATTATTGCGGTAGTAAGCAAAGTAAACCCTGGCTTAGTGCCTAGAGGCCAGTGCACTTCCTCTTTTTTTTTGACACTTCATAGTTTTTTTTAAAATGTAAACTTAAATTATTGACCTAAATTGTGTTGTATCTTGTGCATCTGTGAAATTTCATCCAAAAATTAACTTCATCCAAAAATATGACAATATGTGATCTACACAAAAAGAACAAATGGTGCGTAAATAGTAGACGACAATATTCACTTATGTCTTCTCTTTTTTGCACATGTCACATATGGTCATACTTTGACACAAAAATTGCAGGTTTAGAACATATGTCATAACCAATGTCCATAATTTTAATTTACATTTTTTTTGGAAATTTGGAAGTATCACAAAAAAAAATAGGATGCACTCGCAACTAGTTGCGGAATATTTGTCGATTTAACTTCCCAAGGAGAAGTCCAAACGAAGCCACGAAGGCGTGACGACACAATGATCTCCACTAATAAACAATCGATTAAACAATTTCGAGGAGATAACCACCATAGATATTTCGTGTATTCTACATTTTCTAATTAGTATGATTGTATATAATCACCCCTTTCTATTTATTTACACCTAAAATATACAACCATGCATTCAAGAAAATTCTTTAGCTTCACGCTCTGCCATGATTTTGAAGGACACCAGCGTAGGCACAAACACATACGTATACTTGAAATTTATCTAAGTGGCACAAATGATCTATAAACATATGTGTGTTAAAAAAAATCCTATGTTTCACTGGTAAAGAATAATTTGGCTCAACCCAACAATTTTAAGAGCACTTTCTTGAAAAGAAAGAATAGGGCGTTGCAATATATGCCTTAAATGTAGTGAAAAGTGTATTCTTTTATGTCAATATTAAATCAACCCAATAAAATAATTTTGTCTTAATATTTATTTTATTATTATGTAGTTAATATTAATATTTTAGGTACAATAAAAGGATAAAATGGCAATATGTGGAGATAATAGTAAAATTATATTTGAGTAAAAAAGTTAAATATAAATATATAGTGTTGTCCAATTTAACTATAATGGTTTGTGCAGTTGCTCAGAGGAATGTTGAAACACATATAAATTACAGTTACCTTATACGTACATGACCAATAATACCACAACATTTTGGCTTCCAACTGAGACATTTCCGAATGCAGAAGGTCCCAAACAGCTAGGTACTTTTTGAGGATCTTAGCGACGACCTAGAAGTGGGTTCCAGCAATGATGCTTGTTAAGAAAAAATCAAGCAGTTCGTTCCCTTCCTATTTCTTTGAAATACTATAGCCATGATCTTGAACTTTTTGGACTGAGTAAGCGTCAGCAAACACGCACATCCCAACATATTAAAGTGCAAAAATATATAAAAAAAATTCTATAAGAACCAATTAGTAACATATAAAAACATATGTTTCTGACAATTATATTTCATCCAAATTTCATTCAAGAATAATACAGCAGCGAACAACAAGACTGCTTTTTAAGTTCTCGTGTTTGGCATATGCACTTTGCAACTCATCTTTATTATTTGCATAATACTCTCTATTATTGCTCTGCGTCTACAGCTCTCTAAGATCTGCATATATGGCACAATTAAATCACATGGACATGCATGTATCTGGAATTTAAAAATACTGCCTCCCTAAAAATTGTAATATTACTTTTTTTTTTAACGGGGGAAGGGACCCGAAGGTCCCATGACTGGCATTAATAAACAAAAATTTTACAATACTGCATGAAAGACCAGAAAGAAAAGGAAATTACAACCATGTCCTTCCGATTTGCACAAAGGACCCTAGAATAAATTTCAAAACTACTTCGGGTCCTCATGCCAATCCCGACCTCGCCCGCGATGCATTTGCCACCATCGCCAGCCGCGTCCTTGCCGTCAAATGGCAAGGTGAAGAGGCACTAGTAGGAAAACCCTTATAGGCAAAGCTTAGTTCTGTGGCGCACCGTTTTGAATGTGCCACACAAACTTATTTTGTGGCGCACCATGCTAGGTGCGCCACAGAAATAGCTTAATTTTGTGGCGCACTGCTGAACATTGCGCCACGTGAAATTGTATGGGGCCCACATCCTCGCCACCACCAATTATTAGTGTAGGTATTTCGTGGCGCACATGGCGTGCTCGCGCCACGAAATAACTCTTTCTGTGGCGCACGTGCTTCGGTGCGCCACAGAAGTAGTTGATTCTGTGGCGCACTTGCTCCGGTGCGCCACAGAATTAAGGTAACTTATATCATCTCGCCCGTGCCCTCCCCCGCCCGTTCACCTCTCCCCTCCCCTCTCCCCTCCCCTCTCCCCTCTCCCCTCTCCTCCGATCCGCCGCGTGCCGCCATGGTCATCGCCATCGCCGTCGCCGCCGCCTTCCTCCGCGAGGGCCGCATGCCGCCACGGTCCTCCCATCCCCGCCACCGCAGCGACAAGCTGCCGCTACGGCGAGGAGGGGCCGCCGTGAGGAGGGGCCGCCGTCGCGTGAAGGTGGAGGATCCGCCGCGTCCTCCTCCTCCTCCACCGCTGCCGTCGTCGTCAACCTCCTCCTCCACCCCCGTCGTCGGTGAACTCTCTCCCTCCCCTCCCCTCCCTCCCTCTTCCTCTCCCGCGCGAGCACAAAGTGCTCGACGAAATGCTTGTGTGCTCGCTCTGGTTGTCGCTGCTTGTTGTTGTTGCTCGTGCTAGCTGCCGTTGTCTGTTGATGTGCTACTCGGATGCAATCTATCTATCTATCCTAGCTTGATGTCATTGTTGCTGCAGCTAGATGCATGCTCGGGTTGTGCCTGCTCGTTGTCGTTGATGTACTCGGCTGCCGTTGTCGTTGATCTATCTATCCTAGCTTGTTGTCATTGTTGCCGCAGCTAGATGCATGCTCTTGCGGCTTCTCACCATTCCTGGTGAACTATACTCGTTGCTATTGCTTGTGTGTCCATGCTCTAAATGGTCAAATGATCATCATGTGCTAGTGATTTACTTACCGGCTCATTGCTCATGGTTGATGTACCTCAGTAGTGGTTCTGGATGCATTGCTTGCTGTTGCTCCGGATGCATTGTTCGTTGTTGCTTTGGATGCATTGCCCCTAATTGTTATTGATGAACCATGTGATGGTAATGATTCAATTTAATTCAATGATGTTAATTTGATTTCCATCCTTTGTTGGAAATAAATCCATGTCTGAACCTGTACAAGGTAATGAAGACTTGCTCACTTGGTATTGCTTGCTAGTTGGACATTTGGTTGGTTTTGATGCTACTGGTTCATTTAAATGCATTAAATGCTACTATGGTATGCTACTGTGGTATCCTTGTGAAGAAAATGATGGATTCTTGTGAGCTTATGGTATGCTACTATGCTACTGTGGTATCCTTGTGAACATTTACTTGATGGATTGTTGTGAGCTTATGGTATGCTACTATGCTTATCGGATCATGTGCATATAGTTCATATAGTTCCCTAAAAGAAAGAAGCTCCTCGGCCGGATGCTTGATGTCTTGGCTTAGCCAATGATGCAAAGGCGGAGGCAAAAACTTGGATAAGAACGAGATACTAAAATAGAGATATTCACATTAGGGAATCATGTAAATGAATGCCACTGTGGTATCCTTTGAAGAAAATGGGAAGTTTCGATGGTTTAAAAGACTAGGTGATGCTAGGTTATTAAGTTGGCTGTCAAGGTTGGTTTTATCCGGTTAACTTGGATAGGCTATGTGTTCTTGCTTACTTATGCATATCCATCTCTATCGGATTGACTAGCTCGAGCTTGGCCTCTCTCTTGCCAAAGCATCACTTGGTTACTACCAAGTGATGAATAATCCCTTATGGTACCCCAGACTTTGTTTTGAACTCAACCGAGTAATGATAAATTTCTATTTCTTGTTGGCTTTGATGAAAATAGAGATATCCACGAGTAGGGGATCATGTAAATGAATGCCACTCGTGGTATCCTTTGAAGAAAAAGGACTGTTTCGATGGTTTTAAAAGGCTAGGTGGTGCTAGGTGATTCGATTGGCTACCAAGACTTGTCTCATCCGGTTAGCCGGGATATGCTATGTGTTGTTGCTTGTTTAGGCATATCTATCACTTACTCGGATTTACTCGGTTCTTGATTGGCCTCTCTTTTGCCAGCATCACTTGGTCTATATACCAAGTGATGAATAATCCCTTTGGAGCATCTTCTCCATGCATTCTATGTGTGTTTGAGCATCTTGACTTATGTCACCATGGTTGCTGGTTTGTTGGTGTTTTTGTACTTGCCGATGATTAGATGGTTGGTCGATCACTCGTACACTCGGGGTGGAGCAAGTGAGCCCGGTATGATGGCACAAGTATCAATATTTTGTGCATCCTACCCGGCCTCGCTTACTCCATCCCCGGATGTTAATATTTGTTTCGCCCAACAAAGTATGAGGCATTCCATTTAGTTCATACTAGCTACTTCTTAATTGCATTGGCCTTTCTTCCATTTAGTGCCGATGATTAAATTGTTCGGTCACTTGTACACTGCGGGGTGGGGCCGGTGAGCCCGGTGCGATGGCACAAATATCAATCCCTTGTGCATCCTACCCGGCCTCACCGACCCCATCCCGGAATGTTAATATTTCTTTCGACCAACAAAGTATGAGGCATATGATATCTAGTTGAGATACCACTTGACTCTTTCTTCCATTTTAGTGCCGATGATTAGAATGTTTGGTCACCTATACGCCGCAATATACTTTGTAGACGGGCCCCCCTTTCCCCGGCCACCGTTCCGTGAATGAGTATTTGACGAGACAACAACGCCGACCTGCCTCTCCGGCGCATCACCACTTTTCTTCTCTCGCCGTCCGATGACGTGAACGAGTCCTTAATGCAAAGACGGTGCTAGCCTCCCTAGCATCATGCCGACCCTCGTTGCCGCGTTTCAGGCCGTGTCTCACGCGCCTGCACTCTTCGCTTTTTGCCCGGTGAACGAATAGACCAATCGTTGGAATAAGGAAGCCAATGACGGCCGATCGCAATTTAATCTTGCGACCGGCCGTCATCGGCTTCCTTATTCCAACGATCAGCCTATTGGTTCACCGGGCAAAAGGCGAACAAAGGCAGTGGCGCGGCACGGCCTGAAGCGCGGCAACACGGCCCGGCATAATGCTCGGGCAGGCCGGCACGGTCTTTGCATCAAGGACTCGTTCACCGGACGGCGAGGGACTGCCGTGGTTCGCGCTAGAGAGGCAGATCGGCGTCGTTGTGTCGTCAAGCACCCGTTCACGGAACGGCGGCCGGGGAAAGGGGGCCCTTCGCAAAGTATACTGCGGTGTATACTGCAACTATGGTTTCGACCATAGTATTTGTGTTGACCAACAATGTATGAGGCACTTATTCCATTTTGTCATTCCATTTGCTTTGAGATTTTCAAAATGCCGATGATTAAAATGTTTGGTCAACGTACACTCGGGGGCGGCGTAAGTGAGCCCGGTAAGATAGCACAAATATCAATCTCTTGTGCATCGGACTTGGTCTCACTTACGCCGTCCCCGAATGTTAATATTTGTGTTGACCAACAATGTATGAGGCATTTATTCCATTTCTCTTGTGCATCGGACTTGTTGGTCTCACTTTCTTCCATTTTCATCATAGTAGGAACTGGATGAAGGACCCCGATGCAAGCGAGCCTGGTGGGTAGAGATGAGGGAGCAAAGGAGGAACCGGATGAAGACTAATTTGTATCTCGAAATTGTGAATTTTGTATAAATTAAGAGTTGTATGCAAAACATTTGACACTTGCCACTATATATGTATCTCGATCGGGCTCTAAGTAATGTGATGATGATGTCTATGTTATATCTGTGCAATGTACATGATATTTATATTATATCTGAATGTTGCTGTATATAACCTGTATATCCGTATATTGTCTGTCTATAAACCGCATGTGTATAGCAGAGCAGCACAAAATCGTGTATAATACAAGCAAATTCGTGGCGCACCGAAAACCAATTCTGTGGTGCACGCTTTTACGTGGCGCACCTAAGAACACGTGCGCCACAGAAACCTTAATTTTGTGGCGCATGGGCAGGTGCGCCACAGAAACCTTATTTTTGTGGCGACGTTTCTGTGGCGCACCTCCCATGCGCCACAGAAGCCATTTTTGGTGCGCCACTGATGAGGCTTTTCCTACTAGTGAGGGCCTCCCGCCGGAGGTTGAAGGAGGGGGCGAGGAACAGATCCGGCGAAGCCTGAAGAAGCCAGAGTAACAGCCGCACCACCCAAGAAGCAAGCTGGATTGGATTTTGGAGGTCACTGATACGTCTCCGACGTATCGATAATTTCTTATGTTCCATGCCACATTATTGATGATATCTACATGTTTTATGCATACTTTATGTCATATTTATGCGTTTTCCGGAACTAACCTATTGACGAGATGCCGAAGTGCCGGTTCTCGTTTTCTGCTGTTTTTGGTTCCGAAATCCTAGTAAGGAAATATTCTCGGAATTGGACGAAATCAACGCCCAGCATCTTAGAATCCCCGGGAGCTTCAGAACACCCGAGAGCCGCCGAGAGAGGGGCCACGGGGGCCCACACATGGTGGCGGCGCGGCCCAGAGGGAGGGGCGCCGCCCTAGTGTCGCGGTGGCCCCGTGGCCCCTCCGAGGCTGCCCTTCCGCCTACTTAAGGTCTCCATCGCGAAAACCCTATTACGTTCGACGAAACCGGAGAAAATCTTCCGAGCCGCCGCCATCGCGAAGCCAAGATGCGGGGGACAGAGTCTCCGTTCCGGCACGCCGCCGGGACGGGGAAGTGCCCCGGAAGGCTCCTCCATCGACACCACCGCCATCTTCATCAACGCTGTTGTCTCCCATGAGGAGGGAGTAGTTCTCCATCGAGGCTCGGGGCTGTACCGGTAGCTATGTGGTTAATCTCTCTCCTATGTGCTTCAATACAATAATCTCATGAGCTGCTTTACATGATTGAGATTCATATGATGATGCTTGTAATCTAGATGTCATTATGCTAGTCAAGTGGGTTTTACTTATGTGATCTCCGGAGACTCCTTGTCCCACGTGTGTAAAGGTGACGGTGTGTGCACCGTGTGGATCTCTTAGGCTATATTTCACGAGAATACTTATTCACTGTTATGAATGGCATAGTGAAGTGCTTATTTATATCCCTTTATGATTGCAATGTGTTTTGTATCACAATTTATCCGTGTGCTACTCTAGTGATGTTATTAAAGTAGTTTATTCCTCCCGCACGGTGTAATGGTGACAGTGTGTGCATCGTGTAGTACTTGGCGTAGGCTATGATTGTGATCTCTTGTAGATTATGAAGTTAACTATTGCTATGATGGTATTGATGTGATCTATGCCTCCTTTCGTAGCGTGAAGGTGACGAGTGTGCATGCTATGTTAGTACTTGGTTTGGTTATGTTGATCTGTCATGCACTCTAAGGTTATTTAAATATGAACATCGAATATTGTGGAGCTTGTTAACTCCGGCATTGAGGGTTCGTGTAATCCTACACGGTTAGTGGTGTTCATCATCCAACAAGAGGGTGTAGAGTCTAGCATCTATCTATTTATTACGTTATGTGATCAATGTTGAGAGTGTCCACTAGTGAAAGTATGATCCCTAGGCCTTGTTCCTAAATACTTGCTATCGCTTGCTTGTTTCTTGTTTTATTGCATCTTTACTTCCTGCAATATTAATACCATCAATCGCACGCCTGACAAGCACTTTTCAAGCGCCGTTACTACTTGCTCATATTCATTCATACCACTTGTATTTCACTATCTCTTCGCCGAACTAGTGCACCTATTAGGTGTGTTGGGGACACAAGAGACTTGTTGCTTTGTGGTTGCAGGGTTGCATGAGAGGGATATCTTTGACCTCTTCCTCCCTGAGTTCGATAAACCTTGGGTGATCCACTTAAGGGACACTTGCTGCTGTTCTACAAACCTCTTCTCTTGGAGGCCCAACACTATCTACAAGAATAGAAGCACCCGTAGACATCAAGTACTTTTCTGGCGCCGTTGCCGGGGAGGAAAGGTAAAAGGCACTCATACTCCGGTCCCAGGTAAAAGTACTTTTCTGGCGCCACTGTGTGTGTGCTCGAAGCTATTTCCTTTAGATCCTGCAATTGCATCTTTTTGTTTCTTGTTTACACTAGTTAGGCATAATGGACAACAATGAGCTTCTTATTCTATTTCACGAGTTAAGACATGAATGGTTTAATGCGAAAATTAAAAAACCTATGGAACCTTATTTGCATGCTGGTAGTAATATTAGTATGAACGCTTTGAACACCATTGTTGATAAAGATATAGAAAGTTCTAAACTTGGGGAAGCTGGTTTTCATGATCTTTTCAGTCCCCCAATCATTGAGGAGAAAATTTTCTTTGATGATACTTTGCCTCCTATTTATGATGATTATAATGATAGTGGTCTTTTGGTGCCACCTACTATGGAGAGTGAATTTTATTATGATTATACTATGCCTCCTACACTTGATGAGAATAATAATGATAGCTACTTTGTTGAATTTGCTCCCACTACAATTAATAAGAATGACTATGCTTATGTTGGGAGTAGTAATAATTTTATGCATGAGACTCATGATAAGAATGTTTCATTTGATAGTTATAGTGTTGAGTTTGCTCATGATGCTACTGGATATTATTATGAGAGAGGAAAATATGGTTGTAGAAATTTTCATGTTACAAAAACACCTCTCTTTTTGCTGAAAATCTTGAAGCTGCACTTGTTTTATCTTTCTATGCTTGTTGCATTATGCTTCATGAATTTATTTATTTACAAGATTCCTATGCATAGGAAGCATGTTAGGCTTAAATTTGTTTTGAATTTGCTTCTTGATGCTCTCTTTTGCTTCAACTCCTATTTCTTGCGAGTGCATCATTAAAACTGCTGAGCCCATCTTAATGGCTATAAAGAAAGAACTTCTTGGGAGATAACCCATGTGTTTATTTTGCTACAGTA
The DNA here is from genome assembly GCF_022539505.1 of Lolium rigidum. Lineage (NCBI taxonomy): Eukaryota > Viridiplantae > Streptophyta > Magnoliopsida > Poales > Poaceae > Lolium > Lolium rigidum. Next base: position 292,061,737 of record NC_061513.1, read on the forward strand.
ACTTTGTTTTATATTTGAGTCTTGGAAGTTGTTACTACTGTAGCAAGCTCTCCTTATCTTATTTTATTGCAATTGTTGTGCCAAGTAAAGTCTTTGATAGTAAAGTCAATACTAGATTTGGATTACTACGCAGAAACAGATTTCTGTCTGTCACGAATTTGGGCAGTGCTCTCTGTAGGTAACTCAGAAAATTATGCCAATTTACGTGAGTGATCCTCAGATATGTACGCAACTTTCATTCAATTTGGGCTTTTTCATCTGAGCAAGTCTAGTGCCTCAATAAAATTCGTCTTTACGGACTGTTCTGTTTTGACATATTCTGCCTTTTATTTCGCATTGCCTCTTTCGCTGTGTTGGATGGATTTCTTTGTTCCATTACCTTCCAGTAGCTTTGAGCAATGTCCGGAAGTGTTAAGAATGATTGTGTCACCTCTGAATATGTGAATTTTTTATTATGCACTAACCCTCTAATGAGTTTGTTTCGAGTTTGGTGTGGAGGAAGTTTTCAAGGGTCAAGAGAGGAGGATGATATACTATGATCAAGAAGAGTGAAAGCTCTAAGCTTGGGGATGCCCCGGTGGTTCATCCCTGCATATTTCAAGGAGACTCAAGCATCTAAGCTTGGGGATGCCCAAGGCATCCCCTTCTTCATCGACAAATTATCAGGTTTCTTCTCTTGAAACTATATTTTTATTCCGTCACATCTTATGTACTTTACTTGGAGCGTCTGTGTGCTTTTATTTTCGTTTTGTTATTTTCATTCTCTGAATAAATGCTTGTGTGGGAGAGAGACACGCTCCGCTGGTTCATATGAACACATGTGTTCTTAGCTTTTAATGTTCATGGCGAAGGTTGAAACTACTTCGTTAATTGTTATATGGTTGGAAACGGGAAATGCTACATGTGGTAATTGATAAAATGTCTTGGATAATTTGATACTTGGCAATTGTTGTGCTCATGTTTAAGCTCTTGCATCATATACTTTGCACCCATTAATGAAGAAATACATAGAGCTTGCTAAAATTTGGTTTGCATAATTGGTCTCTCTAAGGTCTAGATAATTTCTAGTAAAGAGTTTGAACAACAAGGAAGACGGTGTAGAGTCTTATAATGTTTACAATATGTCTTTTATGTGAGTTTTGCTGCACCGGTTCATCCTTGTGTTTGTTTCAAATAACCTTGCTAGCCTAAGCCTTGTATCGAGAGGGAATACTTCTCATGCATCCAAAATCCTTGAGCCAACCACTATGCCATTTGTGTCCACCATACCTACCTACTACATGGTATTTTTCCACCATTCCAAAGTAAATTGCTTGAGTGCTACCTTTAAATAATTCAAAATTTATCACCTCTGATTTGTGTCAATGTTTTATAGCTCATGAGGAAGTATGTGGTGTTTATCTTTCATTCTTGTTGGGCAACTTTCACCAATGGACTAGTGGCTTCATCCGCTTATCCAATAATTTTGCAAAAAGAGTCGGCGCGGGGTTCCCAGCCCCCAATTAATCAACCTTCATTAATAATTCTCTTCACATGTTTTGCTCTGATTCATCAGTAAGCAACTTAATTTTGCAAATAGACACTCCTTCATGGTATGTGAATGTTGGAAGGCACCCGAGGATTCGGTTAGCCATGGCTTGTGTAAGCAAAAGGTTGGGAGGAGTGTCATCCATAAATAAAACTAAAATACATGTGTAAACAAAAGAGAAGAGGGATGATCTACCTTGTTGGTAGAGATAACGTCCTTCATGGGAGCCGCTCTTTGAAGGTTTGTCTGGCAAGGGGGTTAGAGTGCCCACTACCATTCGTTGACAACAACAAACACCTCTCAAAATTTTACTTTTATGCTCTCTTTATGTTTTCAAAACCAAAGCTCTAGCATAAATATAGCAATCAATGCTTCCCTCTGCGAAGGGCCATTCTTTTACCTTTTATGTTGAGTCAGTTCACCTATCTCTCTCCACCTCAAGAAGCAAACACTTGTGTGAACTGTGCATTGATTCTTACATACTTGCATATTGTATTTGTTATATTACTCTATGTTGACAATATCCATGAGATATATATGTTACAAGTTGAAAGCAACCGCTGAAACTTAATCTTCCTTTATGTTGCGTCAATACCTTTACTATGAATTTATTGCTTTATGAGTTAACTCTTATGCAAGACTTATTGATGCTTGTCTTGAAGTACTATTCATGAAAAGTCTTTGCTTTATGATTCATTTGTTTACTCATGTGATTTACCATTGTTTTGATCGCTGTATTCATTACATGTGTTTACAATAGTATGATCAAGGTTATGATGGCATGTCACTCCAGAAATTATCTTTGTTATCGTTTACCTGCTCGGGACGAGCAGAAACTAAGCTTGGGGATGCTGATACGTCTCCGACGTATCGATAATTTCTTATGTTTCATGCCACATTATGATATCTACATGTTTTCTGCATACTTTATGTCATATTTATGCGTTTTCCGGAACTAACCTATTGACGAGATGTTGAAGTGCCAGTTCCTGTTTTCTGCTGTTTTTGGTTCCAGAAATCCTAGTAAGGAAATATTCTCGGAATTGGACGAAATCAACGCCCGGCATCTTAGAATCCCCGGAGCTTCCGGAACACCCGAGAGCCACCGAGAGGGGCCACAGGGGGCCCACACATGGTGGCGGCGCGGCCCAGGAGGGGGGCGCGCCGCCCTAGTGTCTGGTGGCCCCAGGCCCCCTCCGAGGCTGCCCTTCCGCCTACTTAAGGTCTCCGTCGCGAAAACTCTATTACGTTCGACGAAACCAGAGAAAACCTTCCAGAGCCGCCGCCATCGCGAAGCCAAGATCTGGGGGACAGGAGTCTCTGTTCCGGCACGCCGCCGGGACGGGGAAGTGCCCCGGAAGGCTCCTCCATCGACACCACCGCCATCTTCATCAACGCTGTTTGTCTCCCATGAGGAGGGAGTAGTTCTCCATCGAGGCTCGGGGATGTACCGGTAGCTATGTGGTTAATCTCTCTCCTATGTGCTTCAATACAATAATCTCATGAGCTGCTTTACATGATTGAGATTCATATGATGATGCTTGTAATTCTAGATGTCATTATGCTAGTCAAGTGGGTTTTACTTATGTGATCTCCGGAGACTCCTTGTCCCACATGTGTAAAGGTGACAGTGTGTGCACCGTGTGGGTCTCTTAGGCTATATTTCACGAGAATACTTATTCAACTGTTATGAATGGTATAGTGAAGTGCTTATTTATATCCCTTTATGATTGCAATGTGTTTTGTATCACAATTTATCTGTGTGCTACTCTAGTGATGTTATTAAAGTAGTTTATTCCTCCTGCACGGTGTAATGTGACAGTGTGTGCATCGTGTAGTACTTGGCGTAGGCTATGATTGTGATCTCTTGTAGATTATGAAGTTAACTATTGCTATGATGGTATTGATGTGATCTATGCTCCTTTCGTAGCGTGAAGGTGACAGTGTGCATGCTATGTTAGTACTTGGTTTGGTTATGTTGATCTGTCATGCACTCTAAGGTTATTTAAATATGAACATCGAATATTGTGGAGCTTGTTAACTCCGGCATTGAGGGTTCGTGTAATCCTACACAATTAGTGGTGTTCATCATCCAACAAGAGGGTGTAGAGTCTAGCATCTATCTATTTATTCTGTTATGTGATCAATGTTGAGAGTGTCCACTAGTGAAAGTATGATCCCTAGGCCTTGTTCGTAAATACTGCTATCGCTGCTTGTTTACTGTTTTACTGCATCTTTACTTCCTGCAATATTATTACCATCAACTGCACGCCAGCCAAGCACTTTTACGGCACCGTTACTACTGCTCATATTCATTCATACCACTTGTATTTCACTATCTCTTCGCCGAACTAGTACACCTATTAGGTGTGTTGGGGACACAAGAGACTTCTTGCTTTGTGGTTGCGGGGTTGCATGAGAGGGATATCTTTGACCTCTTCCTCCCTGAGTTCGATAAACCTTGGGTGATCCACTTAAGGGAAACTTGCTGCTGTTCTACAAACCTCTGCTCTTGGAGGCCCAACACTGTCTACAAGAATAGAAGCACCCGTAGACATCAGTCACCAAGAATCCAGCTGCAGGAGAGGTCGTCGCAGTAGCAGATGCAGAGATGAGGTCGCCAAAGGCAGTCCAGAGGAGTCCCTGCCCGCGCAGGAGCTCTTCGTCCCTCAGCTCCAGAGAAGGAGCCCGCAGATCTGCCAAAAGCAGGGTCTTCGGAGATCCTTTCCCAATCTCCACCGCCTCGGTGGCTAGAGAGAGGGGGATCAACGAAGATCTCGCCCAGATCTGGAGACTCGAAGAAGGCCTTTATTAGAGAGGATGACGCCGTCCTGCCGCCGCTCGCCTCTGGCTCCGACCACCGGAGCACCACGAGCACGGCTAACGACCTTGTCGCCATCAGCATGGAGAAGCCCAGACTCCACCGCCACCACCTCAACACGGGCATCAAGCCAAGATCCACAAGGGTAAACAGCAAATCTAGAGAAAGGAAAGACCTAAACTAACTTATACTACTCCGGCGCGTCACCTTCACCGCCTCCGGCCGGCTATTCCGGCGGAGTGGCTCCGGATCTGCCCTGCGAAGAAAGAGGTGGAGGCCAAGTACTGTAGCTGGCTGAGAGCTGTCTGGGGGGGGGGGAATGAGAGCACTTTAATTGTAATATTACTTGAACCCTGATGAACAAAGAACATGGTACCATAGTTCACAATGCGCATATGAAAGATATGTTCACAATTGGTTCTTGTTCTGTGGAATATGCCTTGAATCTTTTAGACAAGAGGATACATGTTACAGCTAGTCAGTTTTCCAAGATTGACATATTTTGAAGGAGCTGTACTTGGCAACGAATGGCTGTGCGGTGGCCGGCAGGTGCCGTAGGTCAAGGGTTGGCGGCAGGGCTTAGAGGGGGCCGGCAGGTCGCAGGGCGGTGGCGTGGCCGTGAGGGCAACGGCGTGGTACGAAGGGCGGAGGCATCAAGGAGGCTTCGTGTGGCTGGACACGATGTTTGCGCTTATTTTGTTAGTGCTGGTAGGTACAGATTACAGCTTTTAATGCGGGGTGATAATATGTTTTAGCGGGGATGACGGGTTAGTTTTGGTCCATTTGATTAGTGTTAGACGTTTAAGATGTTTTGGATCACCCCACTCTAGGTCCTTTTATATTGGTATAGATGAGCATGAGAAGAGAATTTCCACACGCATAGATACAATTTTTCAACTACGCAGGAGGATTCAGGCGGCGTGCCAGCAAACCTCCAGCTCCTGCGGCCAACGCTGCAGCCAACTTGATGGCCGCCGCGGTCTGTACGTCGCTCGCTACGCCGTTCCTATTCTTGGAGCCGCTCTCCTTCCCAATGTTCGCGTAAAAAAGGTAAGTAGAAAAATGGGTATTTTTTTTATGGCGCGCGCTCGGCGTCGGTCGGCCGATCGGCACGCACGGATCGGTCGTACGGCCACCGTTCGATTTGGATCGCAGGTTCAGCAAGTAACGCGCGCACTCAATGCTTTGCAGGTGTGTGGGTCCCTCCGCTGATGCTGTGCCATGTATTCACACGGGAAGAGACCGTACACACTGTGCTTGCTCACGTGGTGGAGCCCATGGTGGTACATCCATGCTGTGATTTATGTTCTGGTTCACACATTAGCTTACTGCTCTTATCATGGGCACATTGATTTACAACAAAAAACATCAGCAATTTTAGTAAAAATCATAAACGATTACAACAACAAAAATATGTTAATAATAATAATAATAAATTTTAAACAATAACTTTCTGTGCATGTTTATTTACAACAAAAACGACCAAATACTAGTACAAAAATCACAAGCTTTTGCACCAAATATTTTGAAAACAACAATTTTAAAAACATAAAATATCGTAGTATTTCAAAATACTAAACAAAAAATTGCAATGATTTTTCAGGAAGATGTTACAGTCGCGCATAATAGCTTCGTAATTTTTCAAAGAAAAGAAATACAACAAATACATCATGTGTTTATTTTCTGTGCCAAAAACATCTTTACAATAAATCACAAATATATTTACAACAATAAATTAACACTAAAACCTACATTTTTTATTTAAACGTTTCCATGCCAAAAATATATTTACAACAAATTGATAATATATTTACAACATTAATTAACAACAAAAAACAACTAATTTTGGTGTTTACTACAATAGCAAGCACCAATTTGAACAAAAAAACAACATTTCCCATTTAAAAAATATAATTACAACAAATCGACTATATATATACAACATTAATTAACAACAAAAACAACAACTTATTTTGCTGTTTTACAATAATAGCCACTAATAATTTTAACAAAAAAACAACTGTTCCCATAGCAAAAATATATTTACAACAAATCAGCAGTATATTTACAACAATAATTAACAACAAAAACAACAACAAAAAAGTTACTATACCCGCGCCCCACATGTCCTTGGACATCTCCGGCACCGTCGTGATATCGGTGGTCAGAGCGGTGCGGTACTCGGGGGAGGAACAGGGGCAGCGTGCTCGCCAGAGGAGGCGCTGGGGGCGGAGATCCGCTCGCCGGGGGAGGAACAGGGGTGACGTGTTCGCTGAAGGAAGCATTGGGGTGGTGACACCCTCGCCGGATGGGTTGCCGCCGTCGCCAAGCACGCATCGGGTGGCCGCTGGGAATGAGAGCCGTAGGTGAGGCGGCCGCCGGGCAAGCTCTGGGAGGGGAGTCCGCTGCCCTCAAGCACGCGGCCGCAAGGGAGGCCGCTGCTAGGCACGCGAGCATGCAGCCGCAGGGGTGGCCGCCACCGAGCATCGCAGGGGTTTACAACATAAATACATAACAATTACAACAACAAATCAAAAGCTATAACAACAAAAAAAAACATGTGTTTTGTGGCCATGAAAAGTTGGTTAAACAATTATTAAATTGCTACATATTTAGTTACAACAAAAATCAACAACTATGTTTTACAAAAAATTATAGGCAATTCCTACAAAATAACTCATGGCAAATGCATAGGTAAATATTACAACATATCTGACATGCTTTCGCTACAAAATATATACGCAATGGTTACAAAATTAATGAGCGTATACAACATCTCTATGTGCGGCATGATGAAGCTAGATATCGAGCTAGGCGAACCAAGACAGGTTGATGTAACATTTACCTCAAACAAATATATTTGTAGTGTTAAAAAAGTAAAGCTAAATTAAACTAGCCAGTACTCCTTTCGGTCTTTTTTAATTAACTCAAATTTAATATAAAGTTATACTAAATTTAAATCAATTAAAAGAAACCCTATAAATAGAAGGCAGGTGGATGCGAGCTTAATTATAAGTAGTACTACCTACGTGTAGATTTGAGTGTAGCAAAGCAGGCTACGCCTAAGTTGTACTAACTACGCCTGAGTTCACGTCCATGCTACATGCATCGACCGGCCGGGCCGAAAACGCGTACAAGCTGTTGAGTGGCCCACGTGGGAGGACGTGTGCGAGACCCACCGATCTTTTCTCCGCGATCAGGCGACCGAAACCAAGCATTTCCCTTTTTTTATCCGGAACCGGATCCAAACAGACAAAAAAAAATGCATAACTCGTACTTATGTCCGTTTGGGGTGTCTCTATAGAGATACCTTATGATAGCTCTTCGGTGGTTTGCGGCAACAGTTGTGACGTGGCTTGTGCTTTCTCGGTCACAACGCCTCCAACAGTTCTAGAAATTCAAATATTGTGAACATGAAAGGCATATTCTTTTATTGAAGAACCAATGAACAAATGCGATTTTTTTAGAAGTCAGCCATCCTAGATATTGTATGTTTATTCTAGATTTCCCATTTCGGAGGTGGTGTTTTGGCTCATGGGTGTATATGCACCTATCTCTACTATTAAGAGTAAACTCGTGAATGCCTGGTGTCACATTTTCAGGATGGACAATAATACCCCCACGTCCTCAATTCATATTTCCTCCCTCAAACCACCCGGTCCGCACTCCTCAAAAATAGCTAACCATCTTATCTTATTTTATCTTATCTATATCTATACCTACTAATAAAGGAAGTAAGGTTTCTGCCAAAATTTTCGTCCAACATTTTTTCGGACGATTTTGCCCTCCCACCAATCCGCATAATACAGTCAATTGCCACCGTACCGGTTCAGTCTTATTTTTCCTCCTCCCCACCAAGAGCGTCCAGATTTGTTCCTCTCCCGGCGGCCGCCGCCGACGCCTCCGCGCTCCACCCGCATCTCGCTAAGGTCTAGGACTTCCCGGCCTCAAAGAATCCAAGGAAACGCCCCAGGCCATGACCAAGGACGAGGCCAACACACGCCTTGAGGAGGCCACCAATGAGAACAGGCAAAACAACCGGCTCCGCATCGCCCCCCTCGGTCCTACGGTGCGCCGCGCCGCCCCACCCTCCTCCAGACTGGGGGCTGGTGCAGCGACGTGTGGCTGCAGGAGGGCAGCTCGCGGGCGTGGAGAGAAGAAGCGTTGGCAGCCGTTTTCTTGCGGAATCTGGCGGCCGTTTCCCGTCGCCAGCGTTGGTCGTACGGAGGCGGCAGCAGGCTGGGCGGTTGACCACAGGGACGGGACTGAGACGGGCTATTTGCGTCAGGGAACGAGATGAGCTATTCGCGTCAGGGGAATTTCTCGATCGAGATATGCAACATCGATTGGGATTTGGGGATTTAGCTGATTGCCTCTCGTGTGGAAAAGGAGATGACGACCAGCCATTGCTGCAGAAAAAAAACACTGGGCGGCTCCAATGTTTCTCAGATGCTCTGTAATTCAGTCGCAAAAGTATCGCGATCTCGGCCACGAACTGGTACGTAATTACCAGTTATTTCCTCTGGCCGGCCACGCATTTGAATTAGATTGCATGATAGACAGCTTCCTTTCCGCATACTACATTTGCATCGACATAAATATTATTTTTGCAATGTTGTGTGGTTACCGGAGCTTCTCGAACAACTTAACGCTCGCAGTGCATACCTTCATCCACATATGGATGGCATCATTTTTTCTTCTGTTTTAACAGAGCACGAACGCAGGAATTCTGAACTAGAATGAATATAAACGCTGCAAATCTATTCAAACACTACATGTATTTTTTTTTCAAAAAAGGCTCCTTGTTTTGGAACTAGGATATATAGCGCCTAGACATTTTAATACATGTTTTTTTTAAGAATACACTGCATGTATCTTTTCCGAACAAAGTGATGCAATCTATGAGATGTGGAATAGATTTTCAATGTCATCAAAATTTAAAATTACACAAATATCAAGATAAAAATGATGGGCATAACTCATGAATTGTACATGGGTTATGGCCATGGGCATATCTCATGCATCCTCCAAGCCATGCACGTTTCTGAATTTTCTTTTGCAAGTTTCAGCATTTTGTTAGGGAGCATTTAGAGGGAAAAGTTTGGCCTAAAAAACATATAATGGTAAATTTTAAGGAGATGATTTAACGTCTTATTGTGTTTGCAAATTTACTCTCCCGTCTTGGTCGTCATATATTCGTCATGAATAGGAGAAACATGAACAACTTCTTCCATGGTGGCACGGATGAGAAGTGTTTGTTTCACTCGAGCTATTGTGTTTTAGCTTATCCCGGTGCAACGCACGGGCTTTTTTGCTAGTTATACAAAATAATTGAAAAAACAAATTTTAAAAAATTGTAAAACAAATTTTCTGGTGTACATCCTAACATTCTATGTTCATACACAAGTTTTTGTGGGAAAACAACATTTTATGTGGTATGTACAAAAAAGATAAAAAAATATCTTGTATGTAGTCGTGTTGGAGCATCTAAATTTATTTTCTTTACATGCGACAAAAATACTTGTGTGTGAACATAGAATATCTAGATATACATGCTAATATTTACTTCATAATTTTTTGACACTTCAAAACGTATTTTCACACAACAAGTTCATAAGATTTGGATTTCCCATTTCTCTGTTTGCTATATAATAGTCATCCCTTTCTATTTACTCCCACCGAAAGTAAGCAACCATTCATTCAGGAACCTCTTCAACATTACTCCCTCCCATGATTTTTAGAAAATTTAAATAGGCACAAACACATACTATGCGATTTTCAGGACATTGAAGTAGGAGTATCTGAAATTCATCTAAGTGCGAAAATTGTTTAATAAAAATAAGTTTTATGTGTTTTTTAAGGTTTCTCTAACTGAAGAAATTGGTTCAACCAGAGAATTTTAAGAGCAGTATCTCGAAAATAAACAACCTCACTTTCTTTTCAATGTATGTTTAGAGTGTAGCGTAACTGCACTTTTCCATATGGCCGATGTTAAAATTTATCAATAATATTGTCTCATACCAATAATTAGCTGCATTATTATGTGGTTATTTTTTCAAGTATAACAAGCTGCTAGACGATTGTCTATGGAGAGAACGGTATAGTTATAAAGATGTAAAAAAGTTTAATATCAATAAATGATATCATTCTATTTTGACTAGCTTTTTATCAAAGTATAGGAGTGGCGAGATGGGAAAATAGTGGGACAATTGTAGCCTTTATAGGAGTACCCAAATAGGAAAACAACGAATCATGTAGTTGTAATAAAATAATTTTTAATATAAATAAATTAATTATATTCTTACACTTCAAATTAATCGCCATAAGATCATTAATTTTCTAGTCAAAGGTAGCAACATGTAGAGATAAGAAGATTACAGATCTACCGGTGGCGGTCGTCGTACTCCTATGTGTACACTAGTATAAAATCCATTTTTTTATGATGGGAGCTTAAACCCTATTCTGATAGGCTAGTCGACAATCGGAACGTGTTTTTCTCAAATGACTCCGAGTCTTTGATGAGGAAGAAGTACGAGTTTTATGAGTCAACTATCAAAATCTATTCCTAGAGGCTCACACATGAGTCGCTATCTAATACATTTAACAGTATGCATGTCACTAAATTTCACATAAACCAAGTTTCCGGATGTTGTACGGACATGCCTGACGGTCACCTACACTCCTCTCGGCAATATGGACTCATTGCAAACAGAAATATATGAAATCTCCGTTGCCAAGTTTAGCACAACCAAGAAAACCTCATGTCGTTCTGCACTCCAATCTCTCTCACTCTGACACTTCTAACCCTAGCCACCCACACTACTCTCTCTTGATCTGTCTGATGACCTCCTCGACAAACATCCTTGGAGCTCGAGGTTGTGCCGGCAGCAGCACCCTACCAGGCGCATCACCACGTCGAGTACATGGAAGGGCACACTACCATCACCTCACCGCACATGTGTACTTGGAGTGCCATCACCAGCTAAACTTCCGGGAGTAGAACGATTTCAGTGCGGTGGAGGCCTCGTCTCATCCCGCGGCTCTACCAGGTGTGGCGGACGTAGGCGGTCGTCATCAGGCAAGGATGGGGCGTTGAGCAAGGACATCGACGACCAGGATCTGGAGCTCCCACGCCATCTCTCCTGCATGGAGTACGAGCGCGACGACACACGAAAGCGTGAGATGGCTATGTTCATGCATAAGGCGTATGTCCAACCTAACCTACAGGTCGGCCTAAACCTCTCTTTTCTCCCCGGCGAGAGCCATGAGACAAACGCAGCCTGGAGCTCCCACGCCATCTCTCCTGCATGGAGTACGAGGCCGCCTCGTCTAAAGTTACCCAAACCTAGTTTTAGTCTATTTATACTAATTTAGCTTATATTTCAAGTAACTTTACTTGGAATTTAGGTTACATTTACGGTGTGCTTAGATTTTAGCTTAGAGTAACAATGTTGTTCTAATTTAGGGTAACTTGTCGCCCAAGCATGCGGCGACCCGGGGGAGAAAACCCTAGCCGCCGGGAGAGGCCCTCACCGGCGCCCTTCTCCGCCGCCGCTGCCGCTGGCCCTTGCCGCGGTGGCGGCGGCCCCCTCCGCTCCGAAGGTGGCGGTCGGGATGGAAGTGCTGGCGGCGGGACTTCGCGCGGCGGCGGCGTTTCTGCGGGCGCGGATGCGCGGCGGAGCTCCGGCGCAGGCGTGCGGCGCAGTGACCATCTCCTGCTCGCGTGGCGGAGCTGCGAGTTCAGCGAGGCTCGGGGGCGCGGTGGTTGCTGGGCGCGGATCTTGGGTCCTCCATGCCCAGATCCCCGCCGGTGCGACGCTGTCAGCCGGGGCAGCGGTTGGCGGCTGCTGGCCATGGAGGAGCGGCGCGTGCGGCGGCTGCTGGCAGCGGTATGCCGGGGCGGCGGCCCCGGGCGGACCTGCAGGTGGTGGCCGGCGTTTCGGCCACAAGGGTGGCGAGGATGCCGGCTTGGCCCAGGGAGCCTCCTGCGCGATGGATCTTCTCGATCCTCGCGTCTGGCCGGGCTGGTGGTGCAGCTATGGCGGCATCTCTGGCAGGATAAGTGGTGGCTTGGGGGATTGTGTTGTCGGCCCCGATCTGTTGGAGCTTGGCAACGACAAGGTGGTGGTGATGGAGCTGTCTTGGCGGAGGAAGATCGGTTGCAGGTTGTTGCCGGTGGACTTGGTGGTTGGAGGTCGAGGATCCTAGGAGAAATCCTTGTGCTGGTGATGGCCAGGACGGGCGACGGCGACGCCCGCGGGTGCCGCTGACTTTCTTGGAAGCGTCGTCAAGGGCTCCTCTCCTTATCCCGTGGTCTTGTCTCCGGAGGGAAACCTCGGATCCTCGGATCAGATGATGAAGGCGTCTCAACGTCTTTCTCCTCGTTGGGGGCATCGTCTCGGAGTTGGCTTCAACATGGAGACAGGTGGATGTTTGGTTGCTGAGTTAGCTCGCTTGGGGCGTTGCGGGCAGTTTGGCAACGATGATGCGTCGAGCAGAGCTTGGGTCGCGGCTTGGGCCTTGTTAGCTGGTTACCGGCGTGTCTGATGGGTCCTCTCGTGCTTCGTTGTGTCGCTGTGAAGTCGGAGCTGCGGTGGAGTGCCCCTGCGGCAACGATGACCGGCAACCGGTGGATTGTGGAGGATTCAGTCGGCGCAAGCCCAGCATAGTTCTCATGTGAAGCTCCTCGTTCGAGTCGGAGCTGTCTCCCGTTGGCGTGTGTGGCCGATTGTTGGCTTTTGGCCAGGTTGGTCGGTGGTTGTGCTCAATGTGGTCGTGTCCCATGACGACATTGATGCACTTGTATCGGTTTTTGGTCGGTTACCCGTTAATTAACCGGCCATCTTCTTCTTTATCAATGAAAATGGCAAGTCTTGCCTAGTTTCAAAAATAATTTAGGGTAACTTTGTTGTATGGTATTTAGAGAAACATTATTGCACATTATTTGCCACACGGTTCTAATTCATTACTGTCTTATTTATTGTATTCCCTAGCAACTAATAATTATTAATTAACTTTTTCTAGAAAATATATTTGCTAAGTAAGATATGTGCTATAATGGAAAAAATATCCTTCTGTCATTTTTCTTAATACATCATCCTATGATAAGGGGAACCCACATCTTCTCTCTTTCTTATTTCTCTCGTCTCCATCTAAGCAAAATTCTAATGTAGCAACTCTAAGAGATGGCTGACATAGCCCGGTATACATGCCCCAACTTTTTTTCTTTTGAATGGTGAACGACATCCGGCATCAACGTCATTGAGGCACAATGGGGCAATGGTGGACAGCTGCACCACCAGCAACAGTATGATTCCCTCATAAATTAACCCTTAACGATGATACCAACAAAACCCAACTTCTCCAATTTATAACGGTTATAGTACATCACACGCCCTGATCAATTATCAGGTACTGTAGATGTTAACAACAATTGCAGATCAGTTACTATGAGACACTAAATTAGAAACGCTGCTCTTACCATGTGCATCCATTTCGAAAAAAAAACTCTTACCATGTGCATGTATTGTGTGCAAATATATTAGCAATGCATAAAAAAAAATCTTGGAGCTCAACAATCTGGCTGCACTAGTAGAAAATAGACATATAACACCCGTTTGTGACGTTGTGGAACCGGTGCAAAGCAATCGACACTAAAGGCTCCCCCTTTAGCACCGGTTGTGATGCAGACTGATGTTAAAGGGGTACCACATGGCAGCGGCCAAGGGCTCGGGCGCGGGAAGGACCTTTAATTAGCACCAGTTCGTAACATGAACCGGTGCTAAAGGGTGACCACATGGCGAGCTCTGGGTGTGGTAGCGGGTTCTGCTGCGGCAGGAAAATGCCCCCAAAATGTTGCAGCGGCAGAACCCGCTGCCATGCCCATGCCTCGCCTTTTGAAAAATACTAGAATACCTTCAACTTTGCGTAGGTTTAGCACCATATATATTAGTGTCATAAAAAACAAAGTTGCACGAAAGAGGATCTTATGAAGCATGTATAGCACTTGGCTCGGAGTTTTCAAAACACTATTCTGGCTAATCTCATGACATAACATATCTTCAGTCTTTTCTGACAAAATCCGACAACTTGGCCAGCCAGAGGAGATACCGGCATCGGTCCGTGCTGATCATGTGCTCGTGCAAAATCTTTGCGTTCAAGGGAGTGATCCCACGCAGCTCCAGATACTTGTAGAGTTCCTGCTGCAGGTTCTCTTCTAGCTCACTGCATGCACCAGATAAGATCGACAAACAACAATTAGCAGTGGTTAACGCAAGATTTCTTAAATTAAATGAATTAAACTAGCTACATAGCTAGTGATTAGCTAGGGTTAATATGCATCTTCAGTCTTACCTGAATTCATACTCCTGGTCATCTACATCATCCTCTAAAACAACCGCAGCAACCCCAGACATCGGCTGTTTCATGGATAAGGCGTCGATCACGACCTTGTCTGGATAAGCGGTGCAAGCGAATTCGAGGCTTGAGCCATCGTCCTTGGAGACGGTGACCGTGAGAGGAAAGGTTTGTTCCTGTGGGCTGTTCTCGCCTTGGTCTTGCTCATCGGATGATGATGTATTGTACCCATCAGAAGATGACGAGTCGTCCTCCTCATCCTGGTGAAGCGTGGGCATGGAAACCAGGACCTCGATTTGCTCCCCTCTCAAACTTCTCGTAAGAGTAATGTGGGTAAACACATCGTCTGTTTTGTTGATTTTGAAAGGGAAGTCGCTCGGAATCTCCTCAACCTGTTTATAAGAGGATGGAAAAAACATCAGTGTGTCAACAATGACAATGCATGCTCATGTTTGCCCTCTTGGGCTTGACGACCCAGAAAATTGAGTAATTACAGTGGTAAGAATTAAGCGTATAAGTACGCCAAGAATATCAGCCTCTACGGACAAGGAAATCAATCGTATAGACCCAGAGGACGAATCGGACATGTGATCAATCTATTGGCAGGACCGAACGGAGTACAGGATTAGAGGACTAGCAGATTCAGGAAAAATTGATCGGGCGGGCAAACGTACCAGGCTGCGGTCGTGGGACTGCAGGGTGGATTGGATGACGCCGATGAGCTCCCCGTCGTGGGTGGCGGTGCGGAGGGCGTCGGCTTTGACGCGGTAGGCGGCGGCCATGGCGCGGTAGGAGGCGGCCTCGGCGCGGAGGGCGTCGATGGAGGAGGAACTCATCCGCCTTAGCGATGCGGCGGCGGCCGCGGGGCGGAACAGCGCGGAGCCGCGGCGGGCGACGGCGGCAGCGAGGAGAGACATGGCGCGCGCGTAGTACCACGGAGCGGCAACGGGGAAGAATAGGGCTTTAGGTGGGTTTTGTCACGCCAGGGGTTATGTTGGCCGGTACCTGTCGTGGAAAGCCAATGTGGTTGGTTCAAAAAGAAAGGAGTCTGAACTTTCTTATTCTCTACTTACGTACTGTTTTTGCTGAAATTACACTGCAGGGTTTTTCTTCGAATACAAACTGCAATTGCTGTTCTAAACGTGTCTCTTTTTTCTAATTTTGTTCCTGAAAAGAAGGCGAGTTCTTTCATGAGAGAGACCGTGGCGCTTTATTGATCAAATAACATTAGGTGGTACACCACTTTCGTGCAAAAAGTCCAACAACGGCTGGCAACTCGGTGGCTCCATGTTCTTAAATCCAAAAGATCGCTCTCTATATATTCACAAACAAAAAAATTACAAGAATTGAAAATAGAATAATTACCAGCATGGGAGGAGCCCGTGGAAAAACATTATGGTTCTGTTTGGATGTTTGTATTGCTAGGCTTGACATTGTATTCGGTGTAATATCAATATCTCGAGATATTTACATTGAGATTGAATCTCAATATTTCTGTTTGGGTGATTAGATATTGGTACTACCTAGAATTGATATCTTAGTTGAATGCCAAATCATGTTTGGATGGTTAAAATGATGTATTGCATTTATATGGGAGTATGATGCATGATACATGTTTGACAATAATTTCTTGTGTAACTTTTGAATATATTTGAATGGTTATATGTCAAATAAAATATTTACAGAAAATGTTTTCCAAAACTATTAAAATAGGATGATGTTGGCACGGCATCGTCATAGCTAGCACGACGTTGGTCGAGCATCGATACAACGATGGAGAGTGCATGAAGACGCCATAGGCCCTTTTGACGGCGGCGCCACTCATGTTGTCGTCCTGCCCGTCGGCTTCAACTGCGCACGTGGGAACCCAGACGCTAGCGAATGTATCTAGACATGTTTTAGTACATAGATATATTCATTTTTGGACAATTATTTTGAAACGGATGAAGTAGCAATTCTAGTTAATTACATTACAAATTATCTCCCTAATAATTTGATAGGACACACAATTGTAAACGAAAGCTCATGAGTGAAAGACGTGCATACGTAAATTAGAAAAAAAATGGTTGAAACCATAACACTGTAAGTACGGTGTCAAAAACATAGTCCCAGGAACAATCTTAAACGCGCAGATGAAACACTACACTTGTGTCTAGAATTGGAGCAGCTAGAAGCTCAGAGGGAGGCTGATTACTCCTACTATTATGGTCAGGAACTAATTGGTCCATGTATGCAGAGGTTTCTAGAAAGCACTAAATTAAACTTTACCATTTGAATCTAATATTGTCAATCTATTTGAAGAAAGATTGTGGTTGGATGGTTAAAAGTGCAGTGTCGCCTCCACCCCACCAAGGATCAAATCTCATATTTGACACTTTTATGTCTCATAAAGGTAAAACATTTTTCAGTGGGAGGCGATGTTACCATCGATAGCGAGTCGCATGTGGTGACTTCGTCAATCTCTAACCCTACCAGATTAGTTTTTTGGAGTCTGCAAAATTGGAAGATGTAACATAGAATTACTCTCTTTTCTTCTCAATTTTCTCTTAGTTGTTTCTTGACATAACTCTTTTGTATAGGGGGGAAAGATGTCGTGCGAGCTCGATGTGGTTTTGTACCTTCGACGTGCTCATGTATGTCCTTGCTATCACCATTGTGGTGATAGAGAGTAGAGCGGAGGAAGGTGTAATATAGATAGTATATTAGGTGTTAATATTGTATATTGTATATTTATTTGTATATGTTGACTTGTAAAGTGCTTTTTACCATGAAATATAACTTGTCAAAGATTTGGTCATCTATCATTGCTATATTAGTCTATTTTTCTTTGCAATATACTTCCGCAGCAACTTGGGATGCTGAGAAACAGTGCAACTGAGGCTGCATTGCTAGCAATGTTCTTGTACTACCATCATCAGGTTGTAGCTCCGTAGTCGGAGGATTTGCTCCGTTCATGGTCACCACTTCAGCGTTCGGAGGATCGCGACCTCTTTATGGAGGTGTCTACACGATTGGAGAACACGGCAACGGAGTTTATCTCCCAACATGGGTGGCTGCATAGTCGGAGGATTGAAGCCAACGGAGCGTCATAGTAGTTGGCTTTTACCTTTTTATATCGCTCTTTGATGGATCCTAGACTACTGAACGGCTGTGTGCATCCTGGTTATGCAGAGGCTGGGTGTAATGCTTAAAACTTTTTGAGTAATAAAGCGCCCCTTATCGAAAAAAAAACAGGTTGTAGCTTACTACCACGGATCAGAAGTGTGTCTAGAACCTCAGAGGGACTACAACGAAACAAAAGGGCGCTAAATAAACCAACCCGTCAATATAAAATCCTGAGACGTGCGCGAGCAACCGCATATATATCATCTCACATGCGCTTAATAAAGCTTGTCAGTGGAGCTCCATACGTTTGATGGGTGGGTCACCCGTCAGTGACTTGGATTCATTTCTCACAAGGTTGGAGTGACAGACAACTAACCTATTGAAGTAGAGGTTTAAGCGCCCATCAACGACACTGGATTCTGTACTAGTGAAGGGTGACTCGTACATTGGTCCTAGCGACCTGGAGTTATGGTCGCTCTTTGGTGGTTTACGGTAACTTCTGTGATGCGGACTTTTAAGTGTGTGTCTTCTTGTTGTTTGGGGTGCCATGTACTTGGTTGGAGATCATCCATCGACCAATTTGTGGCACGGATGAACTTCTACTACAAGCTCTTTAAGTCTTAGTATATAGACACGCGGATGTCCTACGAGTTCTAGAGATTAAAACAATGAGGCACATGAAAATCATATTCTTTCATGGAAGAACCAATAAACAAATGCGATTTTTTTGACAAGACATCTATCCCAGATATTTTGTATATTCTAGAATTTTATATTTGGTACATTTATAGTCATCCATTTATATTTACTTACATCTAAATAAAACAACCATTCATTCAGGAACCTCTTCAACTTTACTCCATGTCATGATTTTTAGGACACAAAAATGGGCACAAACACGTACATGTATCTGAAATGCTTCGAAGTGCACAAATTGTTTAATAAAAATGTGTTTTATGTTTTTTAAGGCTTGTCTAACTGAAAAAAATTGGTTCAACCGGAGAGTTTTAAGAGCAATGTCTCCAAAAATAAACAACCTCACTTTATTTCAATGTATGCAGAGTGTAGCATGACTGCATTTTTCCACTCGGCCGATGTTAAACTGTATCAATAATATAGTTTCATGCCAATAATTAGCTATATCGTTATGTGGTTATTACTTCAAGTATACCGAGCTGCTAGATAGATGTCTATAGAGAGAACAGTGTGGTTACAAATAAGTAAAAATGTTTAATATCAATAAGTGATAGTCTTCAATTTTGACTAGCTTTTTATCAAATTGGCAAAGTGATAGGATAGGACAATTGTGTGACAGCTTTAGCTTTTATTCATCGGCACCGATCAAGATACAACATGTCATGTAGTTATAATAAATTAATTAATTTAATATAAATAAATTATATTCTTAAACTTCAAATCGTCATAGGATCATTAATTTTCTACTAAAATGTGGCACCATGTAGACACGAGGAGATTGTGAGATGGTGCGCCTACCGTGGCAGTCGACGACTCCTCTATATATGCAGTCTACTACTCCTCTCTATACACTATCGTAAAATATATTTTATCTAATTATACTAATTTAGCTCATATTTCAAGTAAATTTTCTTAGATTTACGGTAACTATGCCTAGAATTTAGCTTGGAGTAACTTTGTTGTTCTAATTTAGCTTGGAGTAACTTTGGTTGAATCCTATTTAGAGAAACACTACTGCCCATTACCACATTGTTCTAGGAGTATTGTATTCCCTAGCAATTAATGATTATTAATTAACTTCTAGTAGAAAATTGATTTGGTATGTGAAGATATATGGTACAATGGAGAAAATATTGTTCTATTTTTGTAAGAGAACATTCTAAGGGCCTTTTTGTTTGGGTTTTTCTTTGGCTTTTTGGCTTTAGCTTATAAGCTAAAAAGCACCTAAATATGTGTTTTTTTGGCTTTGTCCCCAAAAGCCAAAAAAAAAACACATATTTAGGTGCTTTTTAGCTTATAAGCTAAAACCAAAAAAACTCAAAACAAAAAAGGTCCTAAGCTAAGGAGAATGCACCTTCTCCTTTGTGTCTCTTTCTTCTCTAACTATTTTTTTTTAATGTGGCAACTCGGATCACTAGCGTTATTCCATTGTATATGCTCTAACTTTTCGTTGGAAAGGAGAACATCATCCGGCATCAACATCCACTGAGGCACACAGCCATATATAATCCATTATATATAGGCATATGCTCCGGAAGCGTACTTTTGGCCTTTAGCTGCAACGCATTCCATAGACCAAAAAATATTAATTAAAAAAAATAAAATAAAAATAAATCTTCTTGAAAACCAAGGACGGTCAAGTTTGTACTCGTAAAAAATGTTTAGAAACGAAATGATTCACATGGTCTCCAGGGCAAAAAAAGACAAAATTATGACAAATATAAAGTGAATAGTACTTGGTCATGGATCGTTTCGAGTTTTTTTTTACCCAGAATACACTAAAAGTAATTTTCTAGGGAAATATTTTATTTCAAGTACAATACCTGATCATCTTTGATTCACAAAAAAGTTTGAATTTTAAAAGAATTTAACATTTTTTTTCCAAGTATAGGGGTGTGTGGCACCCGAGAGCCAATCTGTATTTCCCCGTATGCTCCCATCTTTAAAAAAATCCATTATTCAAAGATTCCATAAAAAACAAGCACCGATGCTGAATAAATTAGTTACTAAAATAAAGTAATGTCAAATTTCAATATCTACTACTTAAAAAGAAGGAACGTGTTCCCCCTTCTCCCCCTACTTTCGTCGTCCTTCTGTCGTTCGCCGTCGTCGTTCGTGTCGTGCAATACGTCAACTTGCATCCAAATGGGCCAAGCCCAACGGATCCAGTAAGGAGTCCACCCCGCCCCACTCCATCCCACCCCCCACTCCCCTGTCCCCGCCGCCGATGCAGGGAGCGCCCCGCTTCTCAGCCATCATCGCGACAGCGACCTCTCCCATGATGACGGAGCGATGGCCATGAACCGGGCGCTAGACGTGGAGTGCAGTTGTCGGTTGAATCCTGCTGCTCACCACATCCCCGCTTGAGATCTCGGTGCCCCTAGGTGGTCGTCGCCAAGGACAAGGTGGATGCGAAGATGGCCATTGGCCTCCACCCCCGCAGCTTATCGACAAGGCCAATGCGAAGGGGCGCTCGGCTTCTTCCTCATCCGCCTCACCTCCCAGTTCACAGACTCCCAGGTCTGCATCTTCGTCAATGGCTCGATTGGCCTGTCACCCCACCCCAAAAAAATATTTGAGCTTTTTTTTGTGGTGGAGGCTATGTACGTTTAGGTACTTCCAAGATTCGTAAACTCTATGGACGTTTATGATGAAATTAGTATCTACCCAACTAACCTCCATATGGAGTAAAAAAAATAAAGCTCTGTAGTTGGTGGTTACTCCCAATGTTTAGCTGATTCAGTTCTTTCTATGCAACGATGGATGTGTTTACTGATTTCTTATTCAGTGTTGCTTAGAGAAATGCATACTTCTTGGATCATGTTAGATCCTGATTGTAAGAGTATAAACTGGTTTAGTATGTTCTGATAATAAGATGGACAATGTCTCCACTTTTTTTATTGGTTTGATGTAACAATCGAAAACAAAAGTGAAACAAAGAATGATCATATAATTTATGTCATTTCCAGTCACTGAATTTACTGTATGTGTGAAGTATGATTAAATCTTGTCTAAAATTCGTTAGACTGTTGTTGTCCTGGTTCAGAAATTCAGTAGGTTCCTTGTTTGCTTATACGTGAGTCTGATGCATGGTGAGAAAGGAATAGAAACTTATGGATCATATAAGCATATGGTCATTTACAGTTATCTAGCATTTGCATTCTACTGAAGCATTTGTTCCTTTGCTGATATCGACAGTGATTTCAAATAGTTTGACTTTAACTGGCAGTGAACATATACTGTTTTTCCACAATTGAGTTGGTATCTGATACTGTGAATCATGTATAGCGTGAAGCCTCTATATCATGAGAATCAAGTGCTAAATATGCTATCAACACCTCATGTATCATGTTACACAGATTGCCTTTATGACCTGAGTTATATGCATTTCCATTTGGAGTATCATGAGAATCATGTGCCCTCATTTTTCAATTTGTTGTGTTTCCTTTTCCCTGTACCACACAAATTTGGTGCAGGAGGCTCGGCATAGGGCACTCACTGCGGTCGTCCGGCAGCCTCGGAGTGGTCGGAGGTGAGCCAGAGCAGGAAGACTACGTCCTTCCATGGCCGAGCGGTGACAGCGAGTGAGTTGCGGAGGCCTCCGCCGAACTCCCGCGTGTGGTTGCGGACGGCGGCGGCGAGAGGGCAGGAGCGTCGGATCAGAAGCTGATCACGGGACGGCGAGGGAGCTGTGGAGACCTCCATTGAGCTCGAGCGCGTTGCCTCTGTCGAACTCCTGCATGTCGTTGCGGATGGTGGTGGCGCAGCGGTGCTGGCGAGAGGGCAGGCTCGTTGGATCAGGAGATAATCGTGGGGCGGCGAGTCAAGGCCTAGATCTGAAGCAGTGCGAGCCGCTGCTGGATGCGGAGGTGAATGTGCTCTGCCTCATGGCCATGGAGATCCTCGTTGAGGAGAGCAATGTCCACCGCATCGAACCCCGGCCCGTCAAGGTACGTGTTATCCTTCACCTCCACCACATCGACAATAGTTTGTCTCGCAGATAAATATATCATTAATGATTTTTTATCGCATTCCTCAGTTGACGCCAGTTATTCGGAGCAGCAACATAGCCTGTGGCAGCACCATCATTGGAAACCCACTAATGTCCTCATGGTTACTCCATTCCGTGGTTTGACCCTTCGAGGTATATCTCATTGATTGATGGATTTATTACTTGTTCATTATATGCTTCTGAATTTTTTTCTAGAACCAACTCATTGCCCTCTTCATTTTCTCTAGAAGAATGAACATGTCACTCTGAATTCAGTATATTTTGTCACTGCGTTTTAAATAATTGGAATTTTACATGCTTATAATACAAGAGATAGATCTACTTAAATACTGTGATTGCATTATGTTTTGCCAAGACCTTCGAATGTTAATGTGTGCATTATGTTTCCTAACTTATATGGAAGGCATGAACGGGATCCGGGGATGATGCCTTGTTCACCGGTTGTTGGCATGTAGTAGCTCTCTTTCCTGATTTAATCATATTGCAATTTCCAGGTGGTGAAGCACAAACTGAATACCTCTCCGTACATGAAGAAGGGCCTCATGGTGAGCTTTAATAAGATGGAGAAATAACACATGCTGAGTTGGAAAAATAAGGGTAACAATGCAGTCCATTTGAAGTTGGAAAAAGATCATCCATAGTTGAAAAACATGACAGAGAACAGAGGAGTTTCATTTTCTGAATAAGGGAAATCAAAATGGTAGGATAATTCTCTTTTCATAGCTCTAGATGTATTGAAACTTGGGGAGGGAGAAGACACATGCTCTCACTTTATAATGCAAGCCTTTTATAGATAGAAAATGCCAGAAACAACTTCTCAACACAAAGCAATCCTGGGGAAGGGATTTTTTATTTTGGTTAATGTGTCTCTAATCTGGCTGATAGCATTTCATGACAAAACGGGTTATAAGTATACCAATTTTTTCTAAAGCGTGCAGTGAGCAAATACATATTTTTTTCTGAAGTGTTACCAAATGGCCTCCCTTGAATAGCAAGACTAGGATTTATCTTTTTGGTGATATCAGTGTCAGGTAAGAGTTTTATTTTCCTATATTTCAATGTTCAATGTGCTCAGGTTATCTTTTTGGTGAGATCAGTGTCAGGTAAGAGTTTTATTTTCCTATATTTCAATGTTCAATGTGCTCAGGCTTTCTATCATGCTCCATTCTTGTGTTCCGAATTGACATATTTAAGTGTTTTGGGAGTCGTTCTCTTTTCCCCTCTCGCTCTCTCTCGAAACCTACCCCGCCTGGTCACTTCTTCTCTGCCTCCGGGCCGGACCGGAGCCGCTCTCGCCGGCGTTGCCGTGCGGAGTAGGCAAAGGGATGGTGCCGGATTTAGTTTTAGGGGTAGTTTTAGTCTAATCTTTACCTACATGGAGTCTGAGAGTAGGTCAATGGATCTAGGCGGCCAGATCCACTGCGCCATGGGCTTCGATCTATCCTTCCTCGCCGCTTGTTGCTGCTGGCAGGCGGTGCTCCTTGGAAGGTCCAGGAGCCCATGCATCTCTCCCAATAAGGTGCGCAACTGGAGTTCTTCCGCGATGGTGTTTCTGCACAACACCATGCGGTCGTCCTCGGCCCTCTTCGTCAAGCTTCCATGGCCGGGAAGGAGATGGAAGGGGTTGTTGGTACGGGCTCTCTCAATAAGTGCAGCTTTCTCCTCTCTGCTACTATCTGGTGGTTTGTCTTTCTTCCTCTCTTTCTGGCCGGCCGTGGTGGCGAGGAGGCGGAGGGGATTGAAGAGGCAGTCTGCGGATCTGGAGGGGAGTGGGGAAGACTTTCGGTTGCTGCTTCTTCTCCTTGTGCGAAACACATGGCTTCCTTGTTTGGTGCCGTGATCTTCGGCCGGAATGGCGGCCCGATTACAACCTCCATTGTGGAGGCCCTCTCTGAAGTCAATCGTTGGATCTCGATGATACGCGTACAGCACGCGTCCGTTGGGAACCCCAAGAGGAAGGTGTGATGCGTACAGCGGCAAGTTTTCCCTCAGTAAGAAACCAAGGTTTATCGAACCAGTAGGAGCCAAGAAGCACGTTGAAGGTTGATGGCGGCGGGATGTAGTGCAGCGCAACACCAGGGATTCCGGCGCCAACGTGGAACCTGCACAACACAACCAAAGTACTTTGCCCCAACGAAACAGTGAGGTTGTCAATCTCACCGGCTTGCTGTAACAAAGGATTAGATGTATAGTGTGGATGATGATTGTTTGCAGAAAACAGTAGAACAAGTATTGCAGTAGATTGTATTCGATGTAAAAGAATGGACCGGAGTCCACAGTTCACTAGAGGTGTCTCTCCCATAAGATAAATAGCATGTTGGGTGAACAAATTACAGTCGGGCAATTGACAAATAGAGAGGGCATGACAATGCACATACATGATATGATGAGTATTGTGAGATTTAATTGGGCATTACGACAAAGTACATAGACCGCTATCCAGACATGCATCTATGCCTAAAAGTCCACCTTCGGGTTATCATCCGAACCCCTTCCGAGTATTAAGTTGCAAACAACAGACAATTGCATTAAGTATGGTGCGTAATGTAATCAATAACTACATCCTCGGACATAGCATCAATGTTTTATCCCTAGTGGCAACAGCACATCCACAACCTTAGAACTTTCTGTCCCTGTCCCAGATTTAATGGAGGCATGAACCCACTATCGAGCATAAATACTCCCTCTTGGAGTTAAGAGCAAAAACTTGGCCAGAGCCTCTACTAATAACGGAGAGCATACAAGATCATAAACAACACATATGTAATAGATTGATAATCAACATAACATAGTATTCTCTATCCATCGGATCCCGACAAACACAACATATAGAATTACAGATAGATGATCTTGATCATGTTAGGCAGCTCACAAGATCCGACAATGAAGCACATAAGGAGAAGACGACCATCTAGCTACTGCTATGGACCCATAGTCCAGGGGTGAATGATACGTCCAATTTGCATCACTATTTTATATCATAATTTGCTGTTATTCATTGATATATTTCATATTGGGACACAATACTTATGTTATTTCATCTATTTTGCATATTTCATGATTATTTG
>NC_061513.1:292087422-292125243 GCF_022539505.1 Lolium rigidum
TTTAGTAACCTTTAGTGTAAGATAGATCAAAAGACTAAACCAAGTACTAGCATAGCATGCACACTGTCACCTTCATGCATATGTAGGAGGAATAGATCACATCAATATTATCATAGCAATAGTTAACTTCATAATCTACAAGAGATCATGATCATAGCATAAACCAAGTACTAACACGGTGCACGCACTGTCACCTTTGCACACATGCAAGAGGAATAAAACTACTTTAATAACACATCACTAGAGTAGCACATAGATAAATTGTGATACAAACACATTGCAATCATAAAGAGATATAAATAAGCACCTCACTATGCCATTCAACAGTGAATAAGTATTCTCGTGAAATCTAGCCTAAGAGACCCACACGCGTGCACACATCGTCACCTTTACACACGTGGGACTAGGAGTCTCCTGGAGATCACATAAGTAAAACTCACTTGACTAGCATAATGACATCTAGATTACAAGCATCATCATATGAATCTCAATCATGTAAGGCAGCTCATGAGATTATTGTATTGAAGCACATAGGAGAGAGATGAACCACATAGCTACCGGCACAGCCCTCGAGCCTCGATGGAGAACTACTCCTCCTCATGGGAGCAAGCAGCGGTGATGAAGATGGCGGTGGAGATGGCAGCGGTGTCGATGGAGAAGCCTTCCGGGCACTTCCCCGCTCCGGCAGGGTGCCGGAACAGAGACTCCCGTCCCCGCGATCTTGGCTTCGCGATGGCGGCGGCTCTGGAAGGTTTTCCGATCGTGGTTTCGTCAATCGTCTCGGGTTTTCTCGATCCAGGGGCTTTTATAGGCGAAGAGGCGGCGGCAGAGGGCTCGACAGGGGCCCACACCATAGGCGGCGCGGCCCCCTTGGCCGCGCCGCTAGTGGTCTGGTGGCCCCGTGGCCCTCTCTCTCCGGCGGTTCTCGTGTGTTCCTGATGCTTCCGGTAAAATAGGAACCTCGGGCGTTGATTTCGTCCGATTCCGAGAATATTTCGTTACTAGGATTTCTGAAACCAAAAACAGCAGAAAATGTGAACCGGCACTTCGCATCTTGTTAATAGGTTAGTTCCGTAAAATGCACGAATATGACATAAAGTGTGCAGAAATATGTACATGTAGATAACATCAATAATGTGGCATGGAACACAAGAAATTATCGATACGTTGGAGACGTATCAGCATCCCCAAGCTTAGTTCTCGCTCGTCCCGAGCGGGTAAAACGATAACAAAGATAATTTCGGAGTGACATGCCATCATAAACTTGATCATACTATTTGTAAGGCATATGTAGTGAATGCAGCGATCAAAACAATGTATATGACATGGGTAAACAATCGAATCATAAAGCAAAGACTTTTCATGAATAGCACTTCAAGACAAGCATCAATAAGTCTTGCATAAGAGTTAACTCATAAAGTAATAATTCAAAGTAAAGGTATTGAAGCAACACAAAGGAAGATGAAGTTTCAGCGGTTGCTTTCAACTTATAACATGTATATCTCATGGATAATAGTCAACATAGAGTAATATAACAAGTACAATATGCAAGTATGTAGGAATCAATGCACGGTTCACACAAGTGTTTGCTTCTTGAGGTGGAGAGAAATAGGTGAACTGACTCAACATAAAAGTAAAGAGAATGGTCCTTCAAAGAGGAAAGCATCGATTGCTATATTTGTGCTAGAGCTTTTATTTTGAAAACATGAAACAATTTTGTCAACGGTAGTAATAAAGCATATGAGTTATGTACATTATATCTTACAAGTTGCAAGTCTCATGCATAGTATACTAATAGTGCCCGCACCTTGTCCTAATTAACTTGGACTACCGGATCTTTGCAATGCACATGTTTTGACCAAGTGTCACAATGGGGTACCTCCATGCCGCCCTGTACAAAGGTCTAAGGAGAAAGCTCGCATTTTGGATTTCTCGCTTTTGATTATTCTCAACTTAGACATCCATACCGGGACAACATGGACAACAGATAATGGACTCCTCTTTTATGCATAAGCATGTGGCAACAATTATTATTCCCATATGAGATTGAGGATATGTGTCCAAACTGAAACTTCCACCATGAATCATGGCTTTAGTTAGCGGCCCAAAGTTCTTCTCTAACAATATGCATGCTCCAACCATGAAGGTGGTAGATCTCTCTTGCTTCAGACAAGACGTACATGCATAGCAACTCACATGATATCCAACAAAGAATAGTTGATGGCGTCCCCAGAAACATGGTTATCGCTCAACAAGCAACTTAATAAGAGATAAAGTGCATAAGTACATATTCAATACTACAATAGTTTTTAAGCTATTTGTCCCATGAGCTATATATTGCAAAGGTGAATGATGGAATTTTAAAGGTAGCACTCAAACAATTTACTTTGGAATGGCGGATAAATACCATGTAGTAGGTAGGTATGGTGGACACAAATGGCATAGTGGTTGGCTCAAGGATTTTGGATGCATGAGAAGTATTCCCTCTCGATACAAGGTTTAGGCTAGCAAGGTTATTTGAAACAAACACAAGGATGAACTGGTGCAGCAAAACTCACATAAAAGACATATTGAAAACATTATAAGACTCTACGCCGTCTTCCTTGTTGTTCAAAACTCAATACTAGAAATTATCTAGACTTTAGAGAGACCAATTATGCAAACCAAATTTTAGCATGCTCTATGTATTCTTAACTAATAGGTGCAAAGTATATGATGCAAGAGCTTAAACATGAACACAACAATTGCCAAGTATCACATTACCCAAGACATTATAGCAATTACTACATGTATCATTTTCCAATTCCAACCATATAACAATTTAACAAAGAGGAAACTTCGCCATGAATATTATGAGCTAAGAACACATGTGTTCATATGAACCAACGGAGCGTGTCTCTCTCCCACACAAGCATGATGTAATCCAATTTATTCAAACAAAAACAAAAACAAAAGCACAGAGACGCTCCAAGTAAAGCACATAAGATGTGACCGAATAAAAATATAGTTTCAAGAGAAGGAACCTGATAATTTATCGATGAAGAAGGGGATGCCTTGGGCATCCCCAAGCTTAGACGCTTGAGTCTTCTTGATATATGCAGGGATGAACCACCGGGGCATCCCCAAGCTTAGACTTTTCACTCTTCTTGATCGTAGTATATCATCCTCCTCTCTTGACCCTTGAAAACTTCCTCCACACCAAACTCGAAACAACTCATTAGAGGGTTAGTGGACAATAAAAATTAACATGTTCAGAGGTGACACAATCATTCTTAACACTTCTGGACATTGCATAAAGCTACTGGACATTAATGGATCAAAGAAATTCATCCAACATAGCAAAAGAGGCAATGCGAAATAAAAGGCAGAATCTGTCAAAACAGAACAGTCCGTAAAGATGGATTTTATTAGGCTACCAGACTTGCTCAAATGAAAATGCTCAAATTGAATGAAAGTTGCGTACATATCTGAGGATCACTCACGTAAATTGGCATAATTTTCTGAGTTACCTACAGAGAATTAGACCCAGATTCGTGACAGCAAAGAAATCTGTTTCTGCGCAGTAATCCAAATCTAGTACTTACTTTACTATCAAAGACTTTACTTGGCACAACAAAACACAAAACTAAGATAAGGAGAGGTTGCTACAGTAGTAAACAACTTCCAAGACACAAATATAAAACAAAGTACTGTAGCAAAATAACACATGGGTTATCTCCCAAGAAGTTCTTTCTTTTTAGCCATTAAGATGGGCTCAGCAGTTTTAATGATGCACTCGCAAGAAATAGTATTTGAAGCAAAAGAGAGCATCAAGAGGCAAATTCAAAACACATTTAAGTCTAACATGCTTCCTATGCATAGGAATCTTGTAAATAAACAAGTTCATGAGGAGCAAAGTAACAAGCATAGGAAGATAAAACAAGTATAGCTTTAAAAATTTCAGCACATAGAGAGGTGTTTTAGTAACATGAAAACTTCTACAACCATATTTTCCTCTCTCATAATAACTTTCAGTAGCAACATGAGCAAACTCAACAATATAACTATCACATAAAGCATTCTTATCATGAGTCTCATGCATAAAATTATTACTCTCCACATAAGCATAGTCAAGTTTATTAGTTGTAGTGGGAGCAAATTCAACAAAGTAGCTATCATTATTATTCTCATCAAGTGTAGGAGGCAAAGTATCATCAAAGAAAATTTTCTCCTCAATGCTTGGGGGACTAAAAATATCATGAAAACCAGCTTCCCCAAGCTTAGAACTTTCTATATCATTATCAACAATGGTGTTCAAAGCGTTCATACTAATATTACTACCGAGCATGCAAATAAGATTTCATAGGTTTTTTAATTTTCGCATCAAACAATCCATGTTTTAAATCAGGAAATAGAATAAGAAGCTCACTCTTGTACATTATGCCAAACTAGTGTAGACAAGAAACAAAAAGATGCAATTGCAGGATCTAAAGGAAATAGCTTTGAGCACACACACAACGGCGCCAGAAAAATACTTTACCTGAGACCGTAGTATGAGAGCCTTTTACCTTTCCTCCCCGGCAACGGCGCTAGAAAAGTGCTTGATGTCTACGGGAGCTTCTATTCTTGTAGACAGTGTTGGGCCTCCAAGAGCAGAGGTTTGTAGAACAGCAGCAAGTTTCCCTTAAGTGGATCACCCAAGGTTTATCGAACTCGGGGAGGAAGAGGTCAAAGATATCCCTCTCATGCAACCCTGCAACCACAAAGCAAGAAGTCTCTTGTGTCCCCAACACACCTAATAGGTGCACTAGTTCGGCGAAGAGATAGTGAAATACAGGTGGTATGAATAAGTAGTAGCAACGGCACCGGAAAAGTGCTTTGCCCAGGACGAGTAAACAAGCAGTAGTAACGCAGCAGAGTAGTAACGCAAGTAAAACAAGTAAACAAGCAGCGATAGCGATATTTAGGAACAAGGCCTAGGGAATAGACTTTCACTAGTGGACACTCTCAACATTGATCACATAGCAGAATAGATAAATGCATACTCTACACTCTTGTTGGATGATGAACACATTGCGTAGGATTACACGAACCCTCAATGCCGGAGTTAACAAGCTCCACAATAATGCTCATGTTTAAGTAACCTTATAGTGTAAGATAGATCAATAGACTAAACCAAGTACTAGCATAGCATGCACACTCGTCACCTTCATGCATATGTAGGAGGAATAGATCACATCAATATTATCATAGCAATAGTTAACTTCGCAATCTACAAGAGATCATGATCATAGCATAAACCAAGTACTAACACGATGCACACATCGTCACCTTTGCACACGTGCAGGAGGAATAAACTACTTTAATAACAAATCACTAGAGTAGCACATAGATAAATTGTGATACAAAACATGTTGCAATCATAAAGAGATATAAATAAGCACCTCACTATGCCTTTCAACATTGAGTAAGTATTCTGTGAAATATGGCCTAAGAGACCCACACGGTGCACACACTGTCACCTTTACACACGTGGGACAAGGAGTCTCCGGAGATCACATAAGTAAAACTCACTTGACTAGCATAATGACATCTAGATTACAAGCATCATCATATGAATCTCAATCATGTAAGGCAGCTCATGAGATTATTGTATTGAAGCACATAGGAGAGAGATGAACCACATAGCTACCGGTACAGCCCCGAGCCTCGATGGAGAACTACTCCCTCCTCATGGGAGCAGCAGCGGTGATGAAGATGGCGGTGGAGATGGCAGCGGTGTCGATGGAGAAGCCTTCCGGGGCACTTCCCCGCTCCGGCAGGTGCCGGAACAGAGACTCCTGTCCCCCGGATCTTGGCTTCGCGATGGCGGCGGCTCCGGAAGGTTTACGTGGTTTTCGTCGAACGCCCCGAGGTTTTTAGGTCGGGGGCTTTATATAGGCGGAGAGGCGGCGCAGGAGGGCTTCCGGGGGTCCCACACCCTAGGGGGCGCCCCCTTGGCCGCGCCGGGTGTGGTGTGGTGGCCCCGCCCCCTTCTCCGGCGGTTCTCGTGTGTTCTGGATGCTTCCGGTAAAATAGGAACCCGGGCGTTGATTTCGTCCGATTCCGAGAATATTTCGTTACTAGGATTTCTGAAACCAAAAACAGCAGAAAACGAGAACCGGCACTTCGGCATCTTGTTAATAGGTTAGTTCCAGAAAATGCACGAATATGACATAAAGTGTGCATATAACATGTAGATAACATCAATAATGTGGCATGGAACACAAGAAATTATCGATACGTTGGAGACGTATCAATGCCTGGGTTAGACAGGAGCATCATTGAGCATCGGCTCCCCCTTAAGAAAGGATTTCGGCCGTTCCAACAACGAGCACGTCAGATGAAGGCCGAAATTTTGGAAGAGGTCAAGAAAGAGATCGAGAAGATGTTGGCCGCCGGGTTCATCGGAGCCATGCGGGTATGCTGAATGGATCTCCGCGTATCGTACTCGTAGAGAAGAAGGACGGCCGATGGCGTGTGGCCATAGATTTCCGAGATCTCAACAGAGCCACTCCAAAAGATGAATATCCGATGCTCGTGGCGAAACGTTGATCAATGCAGTCGCTGGCCACAAGGTGCTGAGCTTCATGGATGGCAACGCCGGCTATAACCAAATCTTCATGGCTTCAGAAGATATACACAAGACCGCATTCAGAGTACCAGGGTCAGTGGGCTTGTTTGAATATGTAGTCATGACCTTTGGGTTAAAGAATGCTGGTGCAACGTACCAAAGAGCCATGAATTATATATTTCATGATCTGATCGGCAAGTTGGTGGAAATCTACATCGATGACGTGGTGGTCAAATCTGTCTCCATGGAGGGACACTTGGATGATTTGCGACGCATCCTAGACCGAACTCGGAAGTTCGGACTCGAGAATGAATCCAAAGAAGTGTGCCTTTGGTGTGACGGCCGGTCGGTTCCTAGGTTTTCCGGTTCATGAACGAGGAATTGAGATCGGCCCGAAAAGTCAAGAGGCAAGTGCGTACCATGCAGCCGCCTACCACGAAGAAGGAGCTCCAACGTCTTATCGGCAAGATCAACTTCGTCCGACGATTCATCTCTAACCCGTCGGCACGAATTGAGCCGTTCATGGCGTTGGTGAAGATTAAATCCGATGACGAGTTTCACCGGGGGCGGAACGGCGAGCAGGCGTTTGACGAGATTAAGCGGTATCTAACAACGCCTCCCGTGCTAGTTCCACCCCAACAAGACAGGCCGTTCTATATCTACTTATCAGTAGCTGACACGTCCATCACTTCGGTGGTGGTGCAACTCTATGAGGGTGTTGAAAAGGTCGTTTTCTACCTCAGCAGAAGGATGTTGGACGCAGAGACAAGGTATCCTGAGGTCGAGAAGCTATGCCTCTGCCTGTTCTTCACCTCGCACCAAACTTCATCATATCCTTTTGATGGCAGAGATCATCGTCATATGCAAGTCGGACGTTGTCAAGCACATGCTGTCGGCTCCTGTTTTGAAAGGCCGACTTGGTAAGTGGATGTTTGCGTTGTCGGAGTTCGATCTTCGGTATCAGCCTGCGAAAGCAGTCAAGGGACAAGCGTTGGCCGACCTTATAGCTGAAAGGATTAATACTAATATAGCAGCACTATCTGTACGTGCATGGGCTATGTTCTTCGATGGATCAGCTTGTGATGATGGTTGTGGCATCGGCATTCTGCTCGTGTCGCCTCGGGGGGGCAACATATTCTTTCGCCATCAGGCTATCTACCCCTTGCACCAACAATGTCGCTGAGTTTGAGGCAGTGCGCAAGGGAATGGAGTTGCTTTTGGAAGCCGGGGCAGAGGCGGTGGAGCTTTTTGGAGATTCGAAGTTGGTGACGAACGAATACAAGTGCGAGAGTGAGTCACTCTTTCCATATTGGATGGAATGTCGTGAGCTGATGACACATTTTTGGTACATCAATTTCAATTGGGTCCCAAGGTCTCAGAATACCGACACCAATGATCTCGCACAGATGGCGTCAGGATACAAGGACATACCAGACGGGTCGAAGTTCGAGTGCGGTTCCCGGAACAGGATGATCGGAGAGCCGATATCTTCAATTACTTGAAGGATTCGGCTCGGGGGGCACCTAAACGGATAAGATACAAGGCTATGAAATATGTCCTTATAGGAGATGACATGTTCTACAGGACGTTGGAAGGGTTTGCCCGGTTAGACAATTTTTAGATTCTCAAAATTCCAAATGAAAATACGAAAGCAGGAAGATTTTAGTTTTTGCTATAAATTATGGATTTTATATTTTCTAAATTTTTTAAAAAATTAAAATTAATAATTGCATCCAGCATAAAGATTACAATTACTTTTACCCAAATTTTAGATCTTCAAATTTTTAGGTTTTGGAAAAAAAATATTTAAAAAATTAAAAAAAATAAAAAATAAGAAATTAATGTTTATTTATTTATTCACGATTATTATTACATTATTATTTTTGTTTATAAAAAAATTATTTGAAATTCAAACAATAAAAAAATGTGACATCGACCAACATGTTAATAGGATTGATATGATACTAGTATCACATACATGTGCGCGTAGCACTTGGATGCGGGACTGAATGGAACTGGAAGTTAAGCGTGCTAGAGGTGGAGTAGTGGGAGGATGGGTGACCGAACGGGAAGTTTGACCACGAGTAAGTAATTTGACTAGAGATAAGTATAGTTAGAGATAGAGACTAAGCTATGCAAATAACTGAAATAATAGAAATTCTGAAGAAAAAAAATAGAAAAAAAAGGAGTGAAAAAAAATTAGAAACCCAAATGAATTAAAAAAAATTAACGAAATAGCCTTTAGTCCCGGTTGGGAACACCAACCGCGACTAAAGGTCCTTCGCCCAGGCGCACGCTAGCCGCCCACGTGGACGGGCCTTTAGTCGCGGTTCGTAAGCAACCGCGACTAAAGAGGGGCCTTTAGTCGCGCTTAATTGGTCGCGGTTGCGCAACCGCGACTAATGGCAGTTACGAACCGCGACTAAAGGCCATTTTTCTACCAGTGTAGGTTACAGTGGTCGGGAGAACAACTATGTATCACATAAGGAGAGTAATAGGAGGCGCGACCGGAGGTACATGCAGGATGTCTTCATCATGATTTGCCTTTGTCGATCTTGTCGCCATGATGCACACTCTCAGATTGGAAGTAGCTCTCGCCAGTTTATCAGCGAATAGGGGAAGAGTGTTGATATGCAATGCCGCAATGGACTGAGTGGCTAATTTACAACCATGACGCTCCACGCTCCATGTTGGTTGTCTCGATTTAGCATCTCAAGGAGAAGTCCAAGCGAAACCCAAGGAAGGTGTGGCGGCACAATGATCGCCAGTAACAAGCAATTAAACAGTTTTTAG
This sequence comes from Lolium rigidum, assembly GCF_022539505.1. Taxonomy (NCBI): domain Eukaryota; kingdom Viridiplantae; phylum Streptophyta; class Magnoliopsida; order Poales; family Poaceae; genus Lolium; species Lolium rigidum. The sequence continues at coordinate 292,096,808 of NC_061513.1, forward strand.
GAGATAACCACCATAGATATTTTGTGTATTTTACATTGCTATTAAGTATGATTATAATCATCCCTTTCTATTTACTTACACCTAAAATAGGCAACCATGCATTCAAGAAAACTCTTTAGCTTTACTCTCTGCCATGATTTTGAAGGACACTAAAATAGGCACAAACACATACATATACTTGAAATTATCTAATTGGCACAAATGCTCTATAAACATATGTGTGTTCATTTATTTCCGTATGTTTCACCAATAAATAATAATTTCGCTGAACCCAAGAAGTTAGGAGTTGTGTCTTGAAAAGAAATAGCATCAGTGCCTTGCAATATATGCATTAATAGTGCAAATTTTATTTTTTGATGGAAATATTAATTCAAACCAATAAAATAATTGTGACTAAGTATTAGTTGTATTATTATGTAGTTGATTTTTTATGTACAATGAAAGGATAAAATGGCAATGTGTGGATAGAATGACCAAATTATGTTTGAGTAAAAAAGTTTAATATAAATAACGTATACTTGTTATTTAACGATGATGGTTTGTACAATTACTTATAGGACAATGTTGAAACATTGATAAATTGTAGTTATCATACATGTAACATTTCTAAGTAGACAAAGTAGGTACCACCTCTTTGTCATCTTTGGCTGATTCAAACTCCCCGTTGATCCTGTTCGCAAGGTCCCAATTAATCCAAGATGTGTACTTGTCGAGGATCCTGGTGATGGCCTCGAAGGTGATTCCACAGCATTGATCATGCGAGTAGATGAGTCGAGAAACCAAGTGACATATTTCTCTTTTGATCCCGACGCCTATATCATGTATGTGACGCCCTCGAAATAGCACCAGGCCCCGTCATAGAGGATGGTGCACAAGGAGTGCACATGAACAGTGCTCCGGTCTGTCTTTATTTTTAAAATTGTTTGCACCAACTTTTAAAAAAAATTATAGTAATTTTTCATAGTAATTCATTGGTAGAAATATTCAACGGTAATTTAATTACATTTCAGTAATTCTTCATCGGAGCATAATTCTTGAACGGTGAATCTAATTGATGGCATTAACTAAGTATCCATATTTCCTGAAAGCAATTTCTAGGTAGAAATCTTGAATGTCAGCGGTAATTTTTTGGTGTCAATTACGAAAGAGGCTCGAATTTGTCCGGCACATCAACCTTAGCGAAGAAGTGCGGGAACAAACGCTCGAATGCAGTCCGGCTCTCCTTCAAGCAATCGCGGGCAAGGGAACAGTTCATCTCCAGCACTGAAAGGGAGTCAAGGGGTTCATCTTCATCTTGCTCTTGATTCTTGGTGTACATCTCGTCAATACGCCCTGCTGAAAAGAGGGGAATTTTTACTACAAGTATGAAGAAACCACGAAGCAAAAGATACAAAGAACGATCCAGATAACAGTACTCGAGAATCTTGTGGATTCATATTGAGTCGCGCAATTATGGCGGCTTCTCGTTGAGCAATCTGCTCATCCTTGTCACTCAAGGCTAACTCTGCACTCGCGGTTTTTGCCTCGGCGTCACGGCGAGCCTTTTTGCTAGCAGCGAGTTTTTTCTCGAGTTCCGATGCCGTGAGCACGCATATCTGATGGCGTGTAGAGTCTGCGCTATCATCGATCTCGGGATTTTGAATCACCGAGTTCCTTCTGCGTGGTACTAGACTTGGCATCCTCACACCATGTAAAGGGTAGCTGATACCGTCATATAGATCGGCGAAGACCTCCTCGCTAGCGCTGAAGTTGATGTTGTTGGTGAAGTCGGAGTTGGTGAAGTTGTCGAAGTCGTTGCCCCGAAGTAAATCGGTTTCAGCGGTCAACCCGAAAGTCATCCCGCCGAACAGATCGACGAGTTTCCCGCTATCAGCGGACTTGGTGAAGCGTGGCCATGAAATCTCCTCGTCTCCTGAGTTGATGGATGGTGTTGACGATCCCGAAGTTTCGGGCTAGGCCGCCGACAGTCCCGAAAAAATCGGGCCCGAAAAGCGATATGAACCTTCTTTCCCGACGAAGAAGCGGAAGCTCCCCAACGTCAGGTTGATTTTCTTCTCCTAGGTTGGCGTATGCAGGCAAACGGGCGGGAGGGTGAGGAACAAAATCGACAAAGACAGATTGGATCGGTTTGCCTCCTTCCACTGCGTTGCTTGCTGCCGACGACGATGATGATGATGCCATCGAGATCAGGACCTTGCTACCTCAATCCCCACGGACGGCGCAAAATTGACGAGGTATCAACTCGTCAATGCCTACAGATTGTAGACTTAGGGTTTTGTGGAAGTAGAGGGCAAGTAGAACCCGAAGGTGGGAGACGAACAAAGGCGCCTAACTAGAAAGAAACGGTGGCTGGGGCTTAACAATGATCTATCATTTCTTCTACCTCAACTTCGCCCTTATATAGGAGGCAAAGCCAAGCCTTTTCGTGATGTACAAGTATACAAACATTGGGCTGCGGTAGACCTTTCCATATATTGCTACAAGTTTTCCTATATTGAGTCTACTCCCTCGGACCGCATATCTTCAGCTTTATGGGCCTCCAAACCTTCAGATCAGTAGGCCTTCAACTCCTAAGATACCTGAAAACATAAACCAGCGGTATACACGTGACATGTCCATTAGGCATACCCATGTCACATACCGATAGAGTAGTGCATCTTTGACCATATCCTAAAGATACTCGACCTTCCCCTCACCTACTTCTTCCCCACTCCCAATCACACTATCCAGAACACGCACTCCTCCCCTACCTCGCCGGCCCCTGCCCAAGCCTTCCCTATCTCGCCGCCCCCATCCTCCCTACTTCCTCTCGCTGTGGCGCCTAGAAAAACCTCAAGTTCCTCCACAGCTGCTCTGTGGCGTGCTCCATCAACGGTGGCTCGAGGGGCAGCCATGCGGCCCGAATCGGGACTCAAGGTCAAAGGTGCTGGCGCCGGTCGAGGTGAGGCCGGACTCGGTGTCGCATGCATGTCAAGGCGAGGTCGGAGGATGCCTGACCCAGGAGACGCTGAATCACAGTCCTCAAGGTCAAAGGTGTTGGCGCCGGTGGAGGTGACACACAAACGAACACGCGGAGACAATTTAAACATCCGTTTTGGGTCGCTCAGTTGGAGATGCCTTTACGCTGCGTGTTGGCTGTGTCGATTTTGCTTCCCAAGGAAAAGTCCAAGCGAAACCCAAGAAAGTGGTGACCGTACAATGATCTCCACTTTAATAAACAATCAATTAAACAATTCTTAAACAATTCTAAGGAGATAACCACCATAGATATTTTGGGTATTCTACATTTCCTAGTTATTAATGATTATAATCATCCCTTTCTATTTACTTACACCTAAAATAGACAACCATGCATTCAAGAAAACTCTTTAGCTTTGCTCTCTGTCATTATCTCGAAGGACACTAAATTAGGCACAAACACGGTACATATACTTGAAATTTACTTAAGTGGCACCAATGATCTACAAACATATATGTGTATTCATTTTTTTCGTATGTTTCACTTCTAAACAAGAATTTGGCTCAACCCAAGAATTTTAAGAGCACCCTCTTGGAAAGAAAGAACATCGGTGCCTTGCGATATATGCCTTAAAATGTAGTGCAAAGTGTATTTTTAAATGGAAATATTAAATCAAACCAATAAAATATTTGTGTCTTAATATTAGTTGTTTTATTATATAGTTAATTATTTTAGGTATAATAAAATTATTAAATGGCAATATGTGGAGAGAATGGTGAAATTATATTTCAGTAAAAAAGATTAGTATAAATAATTTATAGTTGTCCAATTTAAGTATGATGGTTTGTACGGTTGCTTACAGGACTATTGAACCACTGATAAACTATGGTTACCATATATGTACATGAACAATTATAACATAGTTTTGCGGCTCCCACCGAAACATTTCCGAGTGCGGCTGAAGCACCTACCATGTCTTTAACATCCTTTACAGGTCCAAACTCAAACTCACTGTTGATCTTGTTCATAAGGTGTCAATTAGCCCCAACTATGTACTGGTAAATGGTCTTAGTGATGACCTAGAAGAGGGTTCTAGGGGCGACGATCTTGTGAGTGGACACGTCGAGAAAAACCAAGCGACGTGTTCCCCTTCCGATAACAACGCGACGCCTGTAGCATGTTTGTGGCGCCCTCTAGGAACACGAGGCCCCGTCAAGGAGGATGGCCGAGGGCTCACCAAGAAGACAGTCGAATGCGCATCACCGCCGTTGAACCATCCATCATGTCACATGTGGCCGCGCGGACTGCCACACTGATCTCCTATCTTGTTGCCTTGGACTCGAACAAAATATATCTACCTTTTCCAATATTATGTTCAATGATTTAGTTTGAAATGGAAAAACTGTTAGAATTGATGTTGTTTTTAGCAAAAACTCCTTTTTATTTTTTTCGTAGAAATGAAGGAAGAAAATTCCGCCAAAATTACACGCTAAGCTTTTATGAAAAGAAACCCCACTGGGTGGGCCAAAGCGGTGCACTAGGAGACTGACGAGGCACATGGATGGCCACGTGACACAACGTGATACTCCTCCCTATCGCATCACGTGGGCCCCCGTGGGCCTCTAGGCACCGTGCGGGAGGATCACCAGGAGAACCGGTCGACGCGGCTCTGCCGCTGCCGTCGCTGACGATGGCAGCAGGTCAGCAGCGAGGTGTTTGCTCAGTGAGCTGCGCCACCAGATCACCACCCACAGGTACACGAGCAGCTGCATTGGTTTGGGTGCTCGTCGTTCCGGGAGCGGCCACTCTACTTGGTGATTATAGCTATCGATTTCACGTCGTACATGAATCGGATGGAAATCATTGGACGTGTAGCAATGGGTGTGGAGGGGAAGAGATACAACGGCTAAGCAGATAGTATACATAATTTTTATTCCAACAAATAGCAAACAACACGTGTCAGCCTCTGAGCCATTTTGAATGGATTTGCGACTGCAGCACAATTGCGTGTACCAGTATACATAAGTTCATGTACCAATTTGCTCGCAAGTGACAAGTTTGATCGTGCCCCGACTGTTATTAGCTCCAAAAGTTGTATTTTGTCTTTTATTTTTCTTATCTAGACTCATTGACCATGTTATGACCCTAGACTCTGACATGACTTTGCTTGAGTCCATGAAGGTGTCTAGTAAGCTTGAGGTGGGACCCCTCGAAAGACTAATACTGTAATTATTTCCGCAATGCTGACCATCCATGCAACATCACAAACTCCATTCACGTGTTGGCATATTTAATACTCCCGGCTCACGTGTTAGCAAGAGCCAGCGCGGTGGCACCCCGTGCACATGATGTGGCTCTATGGTGAGAACCCTTGGGACCCGAGGTACATAAACTTGTTGAACGGCTAATCATTGCCGTTCTTGCATATTGAGGGTACATATACAAATGGCGAATAAAATCGAGCTTATTGAATGACATGGTTTGTGCATCAAGGTAGGATAACCAAAGGGACAAGACATAGACTAATGGAAATATAAGTGCATAATGATCATGCTTATAATTAATACAATTTGCAATAGAAGCACGGTGTGTAATCAAGTGGTAGAACGACATGGCAATACTCCCTCTATTTGGGTTTTTATGTCCAGAGAGATTTTTCAGATTTATTTCTAAACTACAAGTCCGGAGTATTTATGTTCCTTAATTCCGCGTCTTCCTTACCTCTCGAGCAAGAAAGCCTCTAGGCTGTCTGTCTCCCTCTCTTATCGCTAACTGGACAGAGGGAGTAGAAGGGAGGAAAAAGAGATCTACTGGCCCATTTACATGGAATGATTATAGCTGCAATTAATGGAATGTGTAACGTCTCTAAGAGCAATTTCAATAGTGTAGCCAGCTGCTGGCTATAAGCCAAGTGTCATGTCATTTATAGCCAACTTAGAGTCAACATATACAATAGTGAGCTATAAAAATTAAAATAGCTCACTATTGAAATGTATGACCCACCTTTCACTCTCATAAAGTGCCTAGAAACACGTGCTAGAGTTGGCTCTTGCATAAGAGTCCACTCTCCTTTTATCTCCTCCCCTCTCTCCTCCAGCTAAGCAATAATATACTATTTTAATTCTTATAGCCAGCTGACTAGAACTTATTGTACTTGCTCTAAATTAGCTCATCTTAAACAGCCCACCTCTTGGTATATTAGCAAACTTTCTATCCTGACTTGGAAACCCAAATAAAGGGAGTACATGCTTGTTGCAGTTCAGAAGTTCATTACATAGATAGAAAGCATATGATGATATGGATTATTGCGGTAGTAAGCAAAGTAAACCCTGGCTTAGTGCCTAGACGCCAGTGCACTCCCATTTTTTTGTGACACTTCCAAGTTTTCTTTAAATGTAAACTAAAATTGTTGATATAAATTGTGATGTATCTTGTGCATCTGTGAAATTTCATCCAAAAATATGACAATATGTGATCTACACAAAAAGAACAAATGGTGCGTAAATAGTAGATGACACTATTCACTTATGTCTTCTCTTTTTTGCACAGGTCACATATGGCCATACTTTGACACAAAAATTGCAGGTTTAGAACATATGTCATAACCAATGTCCATAATTTTAATTTACATTTTTTCGGAAATTTTGAAGTATCACAAAAAATAGGATGCACTCGCAACTAGTTGCGGAATATTTGTCGATTTAGCTTCCCAAGGAGAAGTCCAAGCGAAGCCACGAAGGCCTGACGACACAATGATCTCCACTAATAAACAATCAATTAAACAATTTCGAGGAGATAACCACCATAGATATTTCGTGTATTCTACATTTTCTAATTAGTATGATTGTAATCACCCCTTTCTATTTATTTACACCTAAAATAGACAACCATGCATTCAAGAAAATTCTTTAGCTTCACGCTCTGCCATGATTTTGAAGGACACCAACATAGGCACAAACACATACGTATACTTGAAATTTATCTAAGTGGCACAAATGATCTATAAACATATGTGTGTAAACAAATTTCCTATGTTTCAGTGGTAAAGAACAATTTGGCTCAACCCAACAATTTTAAGAGCACTTTCTTGAAAAGAAAGAATAGGGCGTTGCAATATATGCCTTAAATGTAGCGAAAAGTGTAATCTTTTATGTCAACATTAAATCAACCCAATAAAATAATTTTGTCTTAATATTTCTTTTGTTATTATGTAGTTAATATTTAGGTACAATAAAAGGATAAAATGGCAATATGTGGAGAGAATAGTAAAATTATATTTGAGTAAAAAAGTTAAATATAAATATATAGGGTTGTCCAATTTAACTATAATGGTTTGTGCAGTTGCTCAGAGGAATGTTGAAACACATATAAACTACAGTTACCTTATACGTACATGACCAATAATACCACAACATTTTGGCTTCCAACTGAAACATTTCCGAATGCAGAAGGTCCCAATCAGCTAGGTACTTGTTGAGGATCTTAGCGACGACCTAGTAGTGGGTTCCAGCAATGATGCTTGTCAAGAAAAAACCAAGAAGATCGTTCCCTTATTTCTTTGAAATACTATAGCAATGATCTTGAACTTTTTGGACTGAGTAAGCGTCAGCAAACACGCACATCCCAACATATTAAAGTGTAAAAATAAATAAACAAAATTCTATAAGAACCAATGAGCAACATATAAAAACATATGTTTCCAACAATTATATTTCATCCAAATTTCATTAAAAAAATACAGCAGCGAACAACAAGACTGCTTTTAAGTTCTCGTGTTTCGCATATGCACTTTGCAACTCATCTTTATTATTTGCATAATACTGGAGGTGGCAATTTGGCTCATAGGAGCAAATGCTCTCATTATATAAAATAATTAAAAAACAATTTTAAAAATGTTAAAAAATTCTGATATAAATTTGTTGGTGTACATCTTGACATTCTATGTTAGTGCACAAATTTTCGTGGAGAAACAACATTTTATATGGCGTGTACAAAAAAGACAAAAAAATATCCTGTACGTAGTCGTGTTATAGCATCAAAACTTGTCTTTTTTACAGGAGCCACAATTTTTTTTATTTTTTTTTGAAAACTTGTGTACCAATATAAAATGTCTAGATGTACATGTAAAAATTTAGTTTAGAATTTTTTGACACTTTGAAATGTGGATTCACATAATGGGAGCATATGCTCCTATGAGCCAAAGTGCATTTCCCCATAATACTCTCTATTATTGCTCTGCCTCTACAGCTCTCTAAGATCTGCATATATGGCACAATTAAATCACCTGGACATGCATGTATCTGGAATTTAAAAATACCGCCTCCCTAAAAATTGTAATATTACTTGAACCCTGATGAACAAAGAACATGGTACCATAGTTCACAATGCGCATATGAAAGATATGTTCACAATTGGTTCTTGTTCTGTGGAATATGCCTTGAATCTTTTAGACAAGAGGATACATGTTACAGCTAGTCAGTTTTTCAAGATTGACATATTTTGAAGGAGCTGTACTTGGCAACGAATGGCCGCGCGGTGGCCGGTAGGTGCCGCAGGTCACGGGTTGGCGGCAGGGCTTAGAGGGGCCGGCAGGTCGCAGGACGGCGGCGTGGCCGTGAGGGCAACGGCGTGGTACGAAGGGCGGAGGCATCAAGGAGGCTTCGTGTGGCTGGACACGATGTTTGCGCTTATTTTGTTAGTGCTGGTAGGTACAGATTACAGCTTTTAATGCGGGGTGATAATATGTTTTAGCGGGGATGACGGGTTAGTTTTGGTCCATTTGATTAGTGTTAGACGTTTAAGATGTTTTGGATCACCCCACTCTAGGTCTTTTTATATTGGTATAGATGAGCATGAGAAGAGAATTTCCACATGCATAGATAATATTTTTCAACTACGCAGGAGGATTCAGGCGGCGTGCCAGCAAACCTCCAGCTCCTGCGGCCAACGCTGCAGCCAACTCGATGGCCGCCGCGGTCTGTACGTTGCTCGCTACGCCGTTCCTATTCTTGGAGCCGCTCTCCTTCCCAATTAATGTTCGCGTAAAAACAGGTAAGTAGGAAAAATGGGCATTTTTTTATATCCGGAACCGGATCCAAACAGACAAAAAATGGATAACTCGTACTTATGTCCGTTTGGGGTGTCTCTCTAGAGATACCTTATGATAGCTCTTCGGTGGTTTGCGGCAACAGTTGTGACGTGATAGCTCTTTGTATGTAGTCGTGTTGGAGCATCTAAATTTATTTATTTTACATGCGAAAAAAATAAAATTATTTTTTCCCGAAAACTTGTGTGTAAATGTAGAATGTCCGGATATACGAGGCAAATATTTACTTCACAATTTTTTGACACTTCAAAACGTATTTTCACACAACAAGTTCATATGCACCCGTGAGTCAGATTTGGATTTCCCATTTCTCTGTTTGCTATATAATAGTCATCCCTTTCTATTTACTCCCACCTAAAGTAAGCAACCATTCATTCAGGAACCTCTTCAACATTACTCCCTCCCATGATTTTTAGAAAATTTAAATAGGCACAAACACATACTACGCGATTTTCAGGACACTGAAGTAGGAGTATCTGAAATTCATCTAAGTGCTCAAATTGTTTAATAAAAATATCTTTTATGTGTTTTTAAGGTTTCTCTAACTGAAGAAATTGGTTCAACCAGAGAATTTTAAGAGCAGTATCTCGAAAATAAACAACCTCACTTTCTTTTCAATGTATGTTTAGAGTGTAGCGTAACTGCACTTTTCCATATGGCCGATGTTAAAATTTATCAATAATATTGTCTCATACCAATAATTAGCTGCATTATTATGTGGTTATTTTTTCAAGTATAACAAGCTGCTAGACGATTGTCTATGGAGAGAACGGTATAGTTATAAAGATGTAAAAAAAATTAATATCAATAAATGATATTATTCTATTTTGACTAGCTTTTTATCGAAGTACAGGAGTGGCGAGATGGGAAAATAGTGGGACAATTGTAGCCTTAATAGGAGTACCCAAATAGGAACACAGAGAATCATTTAGTTGTAATAAATTAATTTTTATATAAATAAATAAATTATATTCTTACGCTTCAAATTAATCACCATAAGATCATTAATTTTCTAGTCAAAGGTAGCAACATGTAGAGATAAGAATATTACACATCTACCCATGGCGGTCGTCGTACTCCTATATGTACACTAGTATAAAATCCATTTTTTTCATGATGGGAGCTTAAACCCTATTATGATAGGCTAGTCGACAATCGGAACGTGTTTTTCTCAAATGACTCCGAGTCTTTGATGAGGAAGAAGTACGAGTTTTATGAGGCAACTATCAAAACTAGTGGAAAGCCCGTGCTTCGCCACGACTGCCTACCTTTTATCTAGTGTCACACATGTTACACTGTAAACAATGCAAATAAATATTTAAGTACAACAACAAATAACACATAATAAAAATATAGTTAAATGCCGGCGTGTTGCCACGGCCGCCTCAGATTTCTCTCAGTGCATATGTAAACATAATATACATAAAATTTTGTGTATAGCCCGTAGGTTGCAACCGGGTCAATAAATTAATAATTATTGGTCTTTAGTTTCCGTAGGAATTAGATTTTTCTTTATCCAGAGGCATTGTTGTGCCAGTCTTTAATTTTCTTATAAATCGGTGGCATGTCGCAGCCTCCCACGGGCCTGTTTTTTATCTCGTCCGGACAAATCCGCCCCTCGATGGACGATCTAGTATTTTCCTATTTCTTGTCTCACATGGTGACATCGTATTTAGGAGGGTTTTTTTATCCCAATTGGTCCGATTATAAGCGTTTGAAATTATTTTCAACGTCGTATTTTGCACAATCTCTATTACATGCAAGCATGGAAAAATTGATTACACAATATTTATGGACCCGTGATTTTTAGATAATTATATACCAACCCATGTCTTAGTGTCCTAATACATGTACCGTACATGCATTAATTTTCTGAAGACAGTTTATTTGTATACATATATATGGATTGATTGATGGTCGTGACTATGTATGGGTTTTGGTACGTGCATAGCTTAACCCGATCTAGAGCCGGAGAGTGGAGACCATCAGAATGTGAGTTCTCTTTGCAGTATTATCCCTTGCAAGCTGCATCATTTATAAGGCTTCGGTAGGATCTGTTCGTTCCAATCCTCACAAAACAATGTGGCTAAGGTTGGAGAGAGAGACGCTATGGTTTGTGTGTGAGAGGGACGATGAGAGAGCAGCCTTTTTTATAGACCGGAGGGAGGCGGGGGAGCGGTGAAGATCATTAACGCCGGCACACAGAGCTAGGCGCGACGAGACGCTTTGCTGCGCCTCTGTGGGAAATGCATCGTCGCTGCGCGCCAATAACTTCTGTCACGAGGTAGGTGATGGTTAGGTTAAAAGTTCAATGTGCCGCTGACGCGTCGGTCCCGGCACTCCCCGGCTTGCTTTTCGTTGTGTCCGATGTCCCCGGAGCGTCCCATGTGTAGCGGGACAGGCTCGGGGCACCGGACACCGTATCGGGACGCACCGAACAAAAAGAGACTCTGGGGTACGTGACTGGGAGCGTTATTTTATTCGGCACGTTCCAAATCCCTTTGGAGGACGGTTTCGGGGACGCGGCTGGAGATGCTCTAAGGTAGACATGTCATAGAGCAAGATTGCATTTGTCCTAGCCAGGTTTGCTATGTACATTCTGTGTTCTCTTTTAGAGTTTTATTTTTTTTATAGATTTACATACTTTAGTTTATATTTAGTCTACATTTAGCATTTTACTCTATATCTAGTTCACTTTTAAATATCTAAAATGTCATATTAAGAAAATAGAGATTTCGCAACAAAATATTAAGAAAACAGATGGAGTATAGATAGCTAGGTAGTAAGTTCGTGTACGTTTCAAAATGGAAAAATAAAATCGAGCTGATTGATTTCTAGCATGTGGCCGCTGGCTTCATAGCTCCCCTCGTGTGTTATGTACGGTTGAAGAGGTAAAGGACAAAAAAAAAACAATCAGGTCGCTTCCTAATTGGACTTGGTTACGTTTTCGGACGCGTCTAGGAAATAAAATCTGATCGAGCGTGTCCTATGATCCTAACCTCGTATATTTTCTCTTGACCTCCTATGTTTACTACACATATAGCGCTTAGATGAATCGGGTGCTGGGCCGCAACGTTTTATATGTGAGCCTGCGTAGGCCGTTTTAATTTTTTAAGCTGAGAAGCCCAGTTGTGACACCAGGCAGTCACCTATTGCAATTTAATAGTAAAGATATATTTCTAGAGGCGCACACACGAGTCGCTATCTAAGACATTTAATAACTATATGCCTGTCACTAAATTTCACATAAACTTGAAGTTTCAGGATGTTATACGGACATGCCTGACAGTCACCTAGACTCCTCTCGGCAACATGGACTTATTGCAAACAGAAATATATGAAATCTCCGTTGCCAAGTTTAGCACAACCCAAGAAAACCTCATGTCGTTGTGCACTCCAATCTCTCTCACTCTCAGACACTTCTAACCCTAGCCACCCACACTACTCTCTCTTGATCTATCCGATGACCTCCTCGACAAACATCCTTGGAGCTCGAGGTTGTGTCGGCAGCCGCGCCCTACCAGGCACATCACCATGTCGAGTACATGGAAGGGCACACTACCATCACCTCACAGCACACGAGTACTTGGAGCACCATCACCAGCTAAACTTCACGGAGTAGAACGATTTCAGTGCGGTGGAGGCCTCGTCTCATCTCGCGGCTCTACCAGGTGTGGCGGACGTAGCCGTTAGTCGTCAGGCAAGGATGGAGCGTTGAGCGAGGACATCGACGACCAGGATCTGGAGCTCCCACGCCATCTCTCCTGCATGGAGTAGGAGCGCGACAACACACGAAAGCGTGAGATGGCTATGTTCATGCATAAGGCGTTGGGGGTGGTGGGAGCTGCGCCCGAGCAAATAAATCTGCCTCAACTCCACTCCCACACCGGCGGCGACCTTCACGGCGGCGTCTCGAAGTTGTTAGCAACATGTGCTTGTAGATCTTTCAGGTTGGCAGCTTGGTTTTCTCGCCGGTCTTCAGATCTGGCGAGATCTGTGGACTAATAGGGCCCTCGCCTCCCGAGGAGCCGTCCCAATCGCCCAACTCCCTGGAGACCAGGCGGCGGCCAGATCCAATCTCCACCGGCGTGAGATCTGGGCCCCTCTCTCTCTCCGCTTGCCGCTCCGGCGGCAGGAGGGGGAGGGGACCTCGTTCCTCCTCCGTTTTGTAGTTAGGGCTTGGCTGCTGTGGTGCGTCGTTTGGGTGGTGGGAGCGGCGCCCGGGTAAATAAATCTAACTCAACTCCACTCCCACACCGGTGGCGACCTTCACGACGGCGTCTCGGAGTTGTTCGCAACGTGTGCTTGTCGATCTTTCAGGTTGGCAGCTTGGTTTTCTCGCCGGTCTTCAGATCTGGCGAGATCTGTTTCTCGACGTGTCACTGGCGCTTGTCGTTGTCCACGACGGCGCTGGGGGCCGGGGCGAGGTGGTTCTTCTAGAGCGAAGATGTTGGTTCGGAGGTGGTTGGTATGTGGTTCTTCTCCGACTTCGTCGATGTGAGGCGGCGTATCTTGGTCCAAGACAGCACGGGGACGTCCCCCGGTCGACGTACCACAGCGACATATGTCTCGCTGCTTGCAGCAGGCCTGTTCATCGACTCACAAAGCCTCGTTGGCGATGGTGCTTTTTTGGATCTTGCAATGGTGAAGGCTCAGCGTCACTTCTTGCGTCCGTCTCGGCGGCGTTGGAATTGGGCGGCGGCCGCTGGCTACGGTGGTTGCAGGAAACTGTTGACTGCCAAAACCCACCGGCGGGCAGCGGCCTTGTCAACACTGTAGAGCCGGGGGGAGCCTAGAGCTGCGGCTGGCTGAGACCCCTCCGAGCGACGGCCCGCAATGCTCTTCTGGTCACACGCGGCGTTGCGAAGTGCAGGGCGTGCCACCTGACCTATACCCGGTCGGGAAGGTGATGAGGTTGCCTCGCTTAGTTTCCCCGCGGGGCATACATGTAAACGTTAAATACGAGCCTCGATCGGCTCTCAGGTTATCCCGTGAATCGGCTCAAAGAGCCGATCCACCCATGATCCGTACGGGGTGCACGAATACTTGGTGGTCCTGCTTGATCAAGATGAAGCTAATGAGATCTACGACGATTTAGGGTTTTCACCGCATAACCGGATCATCCTACTCCAGGTTGGGCTTTGCGGCCACGCACGGTGCTCGTAAGCCGATCCTAAACAAGGCCAAAAAACCAACATGAAGTTGATCCTAGGAACATCCCGTTTAGGACTTGCGAACGCCACCCTACGTGCCACTGGATCCTCCCCCCATTGTAAGGCCAAACTATTGCAGATATTAAACTAATCCTTGTAGAACAAGGAGCAATCGTAACGGATCAGATCTACTAAATAATGATCAAGCGGGTGCCGCCCCCACACCCGAGATAGGCGTGAGGGCGGCTAGATGTGCAAGGGTTGCACTACGTAAGCATGCTTAAACGAAGAACAATGCTAACCCTAACACATCTAATGATAACTACGTTGCTCGCCATCAAAAGCGCTTCGAGTACGAGCAACGCATGAACAACGTGGGCTTGTGCTGCCTAGATCGCAAGATGCGATCTAGGCAGCATGTCGCTACCTGATAGAAACCCTCGAGACGAAGGAGTTGGCGATGCGCCGAGATTGGTTTGTTTTTGGGGTTGAACGTGAGTTGTTTATTCCATAAACCCTAGATACATATTTATAGTCCAGCGGACTTTCTAATGTGGGCGTGCACTAAACCGTGCACGAGATAAACTCTAACTTCTAAACCGATACACAATCTATTATATTAAGATACACGGGCTAACTAGCCCAAATTCTCCGTGCAAGGCCGCTTCATAGTTCTTCCATATGTAATCTCCCAAGCCCATCTTGATCGCGGCCCACCTCCCGATTTAGCCAAAATCTGGTGATAACACATGCCCCCCGGTTTTGGTAATGATAATTTCAAAACCACTCGCTTTTTCCTCGGAGGGGTCGTATCACGGCAGAGCGGAACCGTCGCAGCATGCCTCATCATGACGTCTTGCCTTCCCAACTTCTCTGCACGATTTGACAGTTTTGGCACCATGTCCTCGAGAACTGCTCGGAAATTAAAAACCCCCACCTCCTTCTATTTAGCCGCAACGAACAGTTCTCTTCTTTACCCCTTCCGCAGATGGCGCTCCAAAAACCCTCCCCGCAACCATGTCCTCTTCCTCTTCCTCTTCTTCTTCTTCGGATCTTTCCCACGTGTCCTCTCCCATCCGAGAGTCGACGCCCTCGTGGGGTACGCAAGCGGCGTACGACATCCTTGCCCCGACAAAGTGGGACAAAGAGGACCATGACTCCTCCGTCTGGTCCGAGGATGACAAATCCCAAACCGACGGGGAAAGCGACCTCCGCTTCTTTGCTGACGAGGAAGCGGTGGTGGAGAGCGAAGACGACCGCCACTCCTGGGCGGACTTCACCACCTCCGAGGAGGTGAAGGAGGAGGGAGAGGAGGAGGAGGATGAAGACAGCTCCTCCGACGAGCCGCAGGCCAAACGCCGCCACCTTCGGCCCGGGAACTTCAGCGACGTCGATAGTGACGACGATGCTGACGAAGAGGATGAAGACGACGAGGGTCCTATCGGCGGCCGCTGGAGCAGCGATGACGAGCCGGCAGGGAGCAGCACCGGCAGTGGCGATGACGGCGACGACGACGACGACGAGGGCAGCAGCGGCCCCTAGATAGGGTCTTAGCATAGGGCTAGCAGTAGCAGACGGGGCAATGTATCCCCCTGGTCTTTCCTTTTGAGAGCAATCAGCCCTTCTCTGTAAGAAATCTGGCTCATCAATGAAGAAATTCCCCAACTCGATTTTGCCGATTCTCTTTATGATAATTTAGCCGATTGTCTTCCCTCCTGATTCTGCCGATTGCCACACTGGACAATGCCCAACAAGCCGATGGCATCGCATCGGTCTCCCACACTAAATTTCGAGATAGATCCACCCAAACCCAAACTCCTTGCCACACAAGGCCAAGCCTTACTCGCGCGAATCCACAGATCTCACTCAAGATGACATGTTGAACCTAGCGGCAGAACTCCTGAAATAATGTCAGGTCTCCTTTTCATTATCCTTTCCGAATTCTGCTCGTTCAGCTCCGACAGCTTCCTTCTATAATAAACACTGTCTCTTGAACGAGCCGTATCACGGCGAGTGGGCCCACTTTGACAGAGTTGGTTAGACCTCGAGGGCGAGCTGCCCCCCGAGCCTCAGCCAAGGCGAGGATAAAGTACGGATCATCACCATTGAGATTTCGGGGCGGGCTTAACCTTGTCCAAGAGAGCTATCCCGCAGGGCCACCAGCCGATCACCTCCCTTCCGTTGAGGGTCCATACAGCCGATCCGGCGGAGCTATGATAATTTTGCAACATAAGCACCATTCTTCGTGTAACTTGTGGTGCGAGTTCGGCCGATCCCAACGAAGTCGGCTCCCCGGAGCAGAGACCTTCAAGGTGAGCTGCCCCCGGGCCTTCAAGGTGAGAATAGCAGCGAGCTGATCACGTCAATCATCCTTGGTTTCCAACCGGCAACGCCGTATCAACCGATTCCGAACAAATCGGCTCTTTAGAGTGAGGGAATTTCAGGGCGAGCCGCCCTCCCCCGAGCTTTTTCAGTCCAAACCTTGCGCCTTGCTGATCAGATCGGCTCATCATCTTCGGCAGGCTGAAGCGACTTCCGGTGAGAACGCCTTCGCATTTCTGACACCCTCCGGACTCTTGGAGGGAACTACCCCCCCTGCTCTTAAGTCGATGTCTATGCATCGGCTATTCCTGAAAATTTTCGAATTTTTTTTCGGCCGACTTGCATATCGGCCCCCATGCTCCAATATCCACCATCAAAGGATGAGACTCTTCTACTGCACGTTCAGCTCATGCTCCAATATCCACCATGCTCCAATATCCACCATCAAAGGATGAGACTCTTCTACTGCATACCCTCATGTTTTATCCACTTGGGCGCCCCCCCGAGCCGATTCTGTCAAGAGATTTGATGACATCGGCTCTGATGGACCGTGAATGTGTTGAACCCAGGCAGTATGGATGGTGAGGATATTCGCGGCCGATTACTGGAATCGGCCTCCACGCTGTTTGCTCAGTGAAGGTTTTGTACTGTTCCTTCATAGACCCTTGGGGCCGATCACAAGGACCAGCCTCGACAATCTTGCACCTCGCTTGGCTTCAACTACATGGTCAGGCCGATGGATAAAACTAGCTTAACCCTTCCCTTTGTCACATCGATGCGCTCGCAGTCGTCCAATTTGATGCCCGAGAGGGGTTCTTGGCCTGCTCGCTTCCCATGCGTTCATGCCAGCCCGTTGAAACTTCGGCCGAGTCGTCGGCTTGGACGACCTCTACCTCATCACCATCCCACTCGTATTATGCATTGGTGCATCGTGGAGGGAATGCAGCAGTTGGCGTGGATCCAATCTCTTCCCAGCAAAACGAAGCATAACTCGCTCGTGCTATCAACGATAAAGAACGCCGTAGGGATGGTTTTTCTTCCTACTGGTCGGGTCCACATTCAGAACTCCTTGTGCCTCGTACGCTTGGCCGTTGAAGTCGCTCAACGTTACGTTGGTTTTGATTAGATCCGAACTCGAGCGCCCCAGCCGACGTAGCATAGAGTACGGCATGATGTTAACCGCCGCTCCGGTGTCCACCAGACATCCTGTTCACGGGCCTCCCATCGATATATCCTCGTAAGTACAGGGCCTTCGGATGCCCGTAGCTCCTGTCTCGTGGCTTCTCAAAGATAACCGGCCGTGGGCCGCAGATCAAGTTGTGCCACGGATGTCTCATCCGATCCCGGAGCACCGAACTCCGACGGGAGGATAAACACCATATTTGTGCCAGCCGATGTTTCATCATCGGCTTTTCTCTGCTCGGGGCGCCACTCTTTCTTTGTGGCTCACCCTCCTCGTCCGGGGTTCGCAGAATTTTGGCGGCCAGATCGGGCCGTGCCTTCCTTAGCGTGCGCAGGTATAATCTTTCAGTTTCTTCCAACTCACGCAGACGCTGGACTTTTTGCTTCTGGGAACGGCTGAGCCCATCAGGGCACCATCTGGGCTGATGATATTTGTATTCTTCACCACCGTCCTCCAGCTCCTCGAGATCTTCCATCTGAGGGGACTCAGCACGCTTGTTCCGATGCGGGAAAGGCCCTAGCCGGCCGAACACAGACACGTTAGCGGCACCCTTCTTCCTTTGTTTGCATTCTGGGCAGTCCTCGATTGTTGGCAATCGGCTCATCCCCGAGTCCCGACGAATGTTTGAAGAACGGGCAGTCCCCAGTGCCTATCCATGTCACTCTGCCCCCTTGGCTTCCCTTCGGCGCGACGATCGTACCCGTTGTTGCTTCTGCCATGTTGGCGGTACCCTCCGACCTCGGCATCAGACCGGAAATTCCTTTCATCGTCGGCGTCGTAGCGCCGACGTCGGTCGTGGTGTTGCTCGTATTTGTTGAGAGGGTGCTTGGAGTGTGGGCGTTGATACCGCGTGCTCCTTATTCCCCCTCTTGCCAGGTACCGCCTGTCCTCACATCGGGGTTGGTCGCGCGGATCGGCCCCCTCTTCATCCTTGCCACGGAGTGGCTGCTTCTGTTTCCTCTTTGTCATGGCGGCTTGCGAGATCCTGCCACATTGACACCAAAGGAAAACTTTAGCTGATCTATGGGGTGGCTGAGATCCACCGTGTCGACACCGGGACCCGGACGTGGGTTTCTACCGAGCCCGATGTCGTGCGGCCGGGTCTTCTCGGCCGGAGCCGATGAGTTCGGTTCCACGGGTTGCCTTGATCCCGTCATGTTTCCTTCTGAGCTCCTTGGGAAGATCCCCATGCTTCAAAGACCTGGTGTGCTCCTCCGACGGGGTGGAGAAATCTCTCCCATCAAGTGCGCCTTCGGGCGTGGAACCCCTCCCCCTGACGCCATGGGAGTGGGTTCGGTGGGAAGAGCCGAAGAGTGTGGCTTCGAGGATGGCTTTGATCTCGTCGCATGTGACTGGCGTGCCGTCCGCCATCTCAGATGTAGATGGCGATGTGGTTGATGTAGACGATTGTCCCACCGGGCGTGCCGGAATGTGTTGACCGCCAAAACCCACCGGCGGGCAGCGGCCTTGTCAACACCGTAGAGCCGGGGGAGCCTAGAGCTGCGGCTGGCTGAGACCCCTCCGAGCGACGGCCCGCAATGCTCTTCTCGGTCACACGCGGCGTTGCGAAGTGCAAGGGCGTGCCACCTGACCTATACCCGGTCGGGAAGGTGATGAGGTTGCCTCGCTTAGTTTCCTGCAGGGCATACATGTAAACGTTAAATACGAGCCTCGATCGGCTCTCGGGTTATCCCGTGAATCGGCTCAAAGAGCCGATCCACCCATGATCCGTACGGGGTGCACGAATACTTGGTGGTCCCGCTTGATCAAGATGAAGCTAATGAGATCTACGACGATTTAGGGTTTTCACCGCATAACCGGATCATCCTACTCCGGGTTGGGCCTTGCGGCCACGCACGGTGCTCGTAAGCCGATCCTAAACAAGGCCAAAAAACCAACATGAAGTTGATCCTAGGAACATCCCGTTTAGGACTTGCGAACGCCACCCTACGTGCCACTCGGATCCTCCCCCCATTGTAAGGCCAAACTATTGCAGATATTAAACTAATCCTTGTAGAACAAGGAGCAATCGTAACGGATCAGATCTACTAAATAATGATCAAGCGGGTGCCGCCCCCACACCCGAGATAGGCGTGAGGGCGGCTAGATGTGCAAGGGTTGCACTACGTAAGCATGCTTAAACGAAGAACAATGCTAACCCTAACACATCTAATGATAACTACGTTGCTCGCCATCAAAAGCGCTTCGATACGAGCAACGCATGAACAACGTGGGGCTTGTGCTGCCTAGATCGCAAGATGCGATCTAGGCAGCATGTCGCTTACCTGATAGAAACCCTCGAGACGAAGGAGTTGGCGATGCGCCGAGATTGGTTTGTTTTTGGGGTTGAACGTGAGTTGTTTATTCCATAAACCCTAGATACATATTTATAGTCCAGACGGACTTTCTAATGTGGGCGTGCACTAAACCGTGCACGAGATAAACTCTAACTTCTAAACCGATACACAATCTATTATATTAAGATACACGGGCTAACTAGCCCAAATTCTCCGTGCAAGGCCGCTTCATAGTTCTTCCATATGTAATCTCCCAAGCCCATCTTGATCGCGGCCCACCTCCTGATTTAGCCAAAATCTGGTGATAACAGAAACCCTAGGGATCGTTTTATATTTCTCGATCTTTTAGGATTTTATCTGCAAATTCGGGATAATCATTTTATCCCGGTTTGTCTTTTAGTTTCCACATGTGTTGCTTCATGTAACTTGGTTTTCGATTAATGAAATATGTGGTTCTCAAAAACCCAACCTACAGGTCAGCCTAAACCCCTCTTTTCTCCCCGGCGAGAGCCATGAGACAGAGGCAGCCTGGAGGACGACTGAACTATCATTGGGCCCTCAGGAGGCGACACTAAGCGAGGCCGCCTCGTCTAAAGTTACCCAAACCTAGTTTTAGTCTATTTATACTATTTAGCTTATATTTCAAGTAACTTTACTTGGAATTTAGGTTACATTTACGGTGTGCTTAGATTTTAGCTTAGAGTAACAATATTGTTCTTTTTTTTCGAAATGGGTTGCCCTGGCCGCTTTTATTGAACAAAAAAATCCAGTCTTACAAACGAGCGTGTGGGTCTGTGGGATAATGTTGTTCTAATTTACAGTAACTTTGTTGTGTGGTATTTAGAGAAACATTATTGCACATTATTTGCCACACGTTTCTAATTCATTACTGTATTATTTATTGTATTCCCTAGCAACTAATAATTATTAATTAACTTTTTCTAGAAAATATATTTGCTCAGTAAGATATGTGCTATAATGGAAAAAATATCCTTCTCTCATTTTTCTTAATAGATCATCCTATGATAAGGGGAACCCCTTCTCTTTCTTATTTCTCTCGTCTCCATCTACGCAAAATTCTAATGTAGCAACTGTAAGAGATGGCTGACACCGTCCCTATACATGCCCCAACTTTTTTTCTTTTGAATGGTGAACGACATCCGGCATCAACATCATTGAGGCACAATGGGGCAATGGTGGACTGCTGCACCACCAGCAACAGTGTGATTCCCTCATAAATTAACCCTTAACGATGACGACGCGGACGTTTGGAACCCGGCTACGGGCGAGGTCGACATCTCACCCATCCATGATTGCTTTGCGATTAGCATCTAATATAGCGATTTGTTTATACATTGATTTTCTCCGATTTAGCATTTTTTATACGCATGCTTATACATACCGCGTCGCGTATGCATGTGCGGGTGCTTTAAATGAAACTTGGCAGGGATTTTGGTGAATCAGTGTCAGAATTGTGTGGTTGGCCACTAGCTCATTAGTACCCCATTAGTGATTAGTGCATGCATCAGCTTTACATGTAGGAGTACTAATATAATTCCTAGTAATAACTAATAACCATAATTCTGAAGCATTATTTAAATAATGGAAATTTCTGTTGGCGGCTAAAACAATTAACCAATGGTGGAGATAGTCAAAATGATCGGGTCAAAACATAAATTCCTAAACACATTTTTTTTACCAATTATGCAGATATATAAAAAAATCCAAACAAAACATTTTGTCCTTATGGTGGACATAGTAAAAAAAATTGAGCCTGTACAAATCTAAAATGAACATCAAGATAAGATGTTGAATGTAAAAAGATGGCATTTTGTACTAATTCTAAAATGGACATTTTGTACGAATGATTTTGTGTTAAAAATATTTTTGAAACAATATTTTTAAAATATGGAAATATCCATTAGCAGTTCTTCCAAATTAATTAATGTTGAAAAAAACTGTTAACATTATTATTGGACCATTTTGATCGGAAGAAAAAGGACCATTTGGATCGGAAGAACAGACACACATTATTTAGTTACGGCCATTTGGATCAGAAGAAAAACTAATAAGATTGGAATGAGATCAAGGGAAATCTGTATAAATCCAACACAGCCGAGAGAAACCAAAAAGAAAGAGAAAATTAAAGAAATCGAATACGCGGGGAAGTCGAGGGCATTGTCCGTGACGGTGATGCGCTTGAGGGAGAGGGAGCGGGCGAGGAGCTCAGCAGTACCAGCACGCCGGCGCGGAGCTGCGCATCAACAGCAAGAACTCGCCGTGCCTGTGCCCCGCCGTCGGCTCGGCCAGCCGCCACACCATTTGGCAAATCATGGCCAGCCGAGGTCTGCTCGTGCCATAGGTTTGGTCTGTACGTGAAGCAGCGACCCACACCAAACCTGCTCGAGCATCTTGGAGAAGTCAGGCCTAAGACGGCGTCGGCTCTTACTGATTCGCAGCGACACGGCGGTTGGAGGAGCTTGGCTGTAGGAACTCGTTGCAGTCGGGGTCGCGCAGAATAGCTAGCACGGCAGCCAGAGGAGGTCGCTGAGATGGTGCTCCCTACGACCGTACCCAAGATCTGGGTCGAGGAGTACCTCTGCCAGAGGAACTCGCTATCTACGAGATTGGACGGAGGAGCTCGGTGCCATGAGACTCGGTGCAGGAGCACGGCAAAGGAGATGACGCTGGCGAAGACGTCCGGCACGCCGTTGCCGAGCGAGAGGAGCATGACCCCGGCCACGGCCGGCGGGAGGCGTAGCGTGGCGGAGAAGTACTCGGACGCGGTGTCGCAAGAGCTCCTGTGGGCGAAGGTGGGCGCCGCCTCAACTCACCGTTGGCGGCCGCCGCGCCCCGCCAATAAGCCCCCCTCCGCCGCCCGAGCTAGCACCGCGCACTCCCGCCGTGGTGGGGGATGACGGTCGGTCAGGAGATGCGCTGGAGCTCGAGCGCGCGCATATCGGCGAGCATCTAGACGGCCTGCTTGAAGGAGGCGCCGCCGGCCTGGACGAAGGACGGCGAGGAGGAAGAGGTGGAGGAGCAGCAACTTCCATGGTTGTCTGGTTTGGGAAGGGAGAGCAGCGGGGAGGACGGGTTGGTGAGAGACTAGAGAGCTCGAGTTAATGTGAATGCATGTTGTCAGAATACGGTGGAAATACGGATCATATACTAATGAAAATACATATACTGTCAAACACGTGGTGCTGCCTTATTGGTGTGTTTCGCGTTGCCAGGTTCCATTAGCTATTTTCGTTAACGATGATACCAACAAAACCCAACTTCTCCAATTTATAACGGTTATACTACATCACACGCCCTGATCAATTATCAGGTAGAGGTTAACAACAATTGCAGATCAGTTACTATGAGACACTAAATTAGAAACGCTACTCTTACCATGTGCATGTCGTGTGTGCAAATATATTAGAAATGCATAAAAAAATCCTGGAGTTTGATCAATAATCTGGCCGCTATAGCACCGGTTTGTAACTGGCTTTTCACCTGTTGCGGAACCGGTGCAAAGCAATTGGCACTAAAGGCTCCCCCTTTAACATCGGTTGTGCTGCGAACCAATGCTAAAGGGTACCACGTGGCAGCGGCCGAGGGCTTGGGCAGGAAGGACCTTTAGCACCAGTTCGTAACATGAACCGGTGCTAAAGAGTGACCATGTGGCGAGCCCTGGGCGTGGTAGCGGGTTCTGCCAGAACCCGCTACCACGCCCAAGGCTCGCCATTTGAAAAATACTAAAATAGCTTCAACTTTAAGTAGGTTTTAGCACGATATTAGTGCCAATAAAAACAAAGTTGCAAGAAAGAGGATCTTAAGAAGCATGTATAGCACTTGGCTCGAAGTTTTCAGAACACTATTCTGGCTAATCTCAGGACATAACAAATCTTCAGTCTTTCCTGATGAAATCCGACAACTTGGCTAGCCAGAGATACCGGCGTCGGTCCTTGCTGATCATGTGCTCGTACAAGATCTTTGCGTTCAAGGGAGTGATCCCACGCAGCTCCAGATACTTGTAGAGTTCCTGTTGCAGGTTCTCTTCTAGCTCACTGCATGCACCAGATTAGATCGACAAACAACAATTATCGATGGATTAATGCAAACTTTTGTAAATAAAATGAATTAAATTGTCTACATAGCTAGTAATTAGCTAGGTTTAATCTGCATCGTGAATCTTACCTGAATTCATAAGCCTGGTCATCTTCATCGTCCTCTGAAACAGCCGCAACAACCCCCGATGTCGGCTGTTTTATGGATAAGGCGTCGATTACGACCCGGTCTGGATAAGCGGTGCAAGCGAATTCGAGGCTCGAGCCATCATCCTTGGAGACGGTGACCGTGAGAGGAGCGGTTTGCTCTTGTGGGCTGTTCTCGCCTTGGTCTTCCTCGTCTGAATACGATGTACTGTACCCATCTGAAGATGACGAGTCATCCTCCTCATCCTGGTCAAGCGTGGGCATGGAAACCAGGACCTCGATTTGCTCCCCTCTTAAACTTCTCGTAAGAGTAATGTGGGTAAACCCATCCTCCGTTTTGTTGATTTCAAAAGGGAAGTCACTCGGAATCTCCTCAACCTGTTTATAAGAGGATGGAAAAAACATCAGTGTGTCAACAATGACAATGCATGCACATGTTTGCCGCCATAGGCTTGACGACCCAGAAAATTAAGTAATTACTTTCTCCGTCTCAGTTTAAGAGGCACGCACGTAGTTTAAGTTCAACTTTGACCATTGATTTGGTTAATAAAATATAAATTTTATGTCTACAAAATCTATATTATTAGATTCGCGTGCAAACAAACTTTTTAATGATATACTTTTTGTGATGTATATTTTATATTTTACTATTAACTAAAATAATGGTCAAAGTAATTTTTAAACTACTGCGCGCTTGTTAAATCGGACGGAGGAAGTAGTAAGAAACTGTTAATTAAGCGTATACGTACGCTAAGAATATAAACCTCTACGGACAACGAAATCAATCGTATATACCCAGAGGACGAATTGGACATGTGATCAATCTATTGGCAGGACCAACGGAGTATGGGATTAGAGCACTAGCTAGCAGATTCGGGGAAAATCGATCAGCGGCCGGGGCAAGTGTACGTACCGGGCTGCGGTCGTGGGACTGCAGGGTGGATTGGATGACGCCGATGAGCTCCCCGTCGTGGGTGGCGGTGCGGAGGGCGTCGGCTTTGACGCGGTAGGCGGCGGCCATGGCGCGGTAGGAGGCGGCCTCGGCGCGGAGGGCGTCGATGGAGGAGGAACTCATCCGCCTTAGCGATGCGGCGGCGGCCGCGGGGCGGAACAGCGCGGAGCCGCGGCGGGCGACGGCGGCAGCGAGGAGAGACATGGCGCGCACCACGGAGCGACGGAGGAGAAGAAGAGGAGGGTTTTACGTGGGTTTTGTCACGCGAGGGGTTATGTTGGGCCTTTCTTCTTCTCTACGTACCGGCCGTGAAACGTAATGTGTTTTGTCCAAAAAGAAAGGAGTCTTGTTCTCTACGTAAGTACTGTTTTGCTGAATTTGCACTGCAGGGTTTTTCTTGGAAATACAAACGGTTCCATAGAAACCCTTAGAAATGAATAGATCAGTAACATTATACTAGTGTGCAAATTGTTGCTCTCAACATGTTTCTTCTTTCTTTTGTTCCTGAAAAAGGAGGTGAGTTTTTTTAGGAGAGATACTATAACGGTGGCACTTTATTGACCAAATAACATCAGGTGGTGTACCACCTTCGCACAATAAGTTCAACGACTAGCAACTCGTTGTTCTTAAATCCGAAAGATCACTCTATACATTCACAAATCAAATAAATTAGGTGAATTGAAAATTGAATAATTACAAGCATGGGAGGAGCCCCATGAAAATACATTAAGATTAAGTAAAACAATTCAAACACACACCTCATGCGGAACCCAAGCCTAGAACAGGTGCATGGTCCGCCACCAGTGCCTTTTTCTCGTAGCTTTATTATGCATGCTTTCTTCTGGGCCATGAAAAATAATGTATGATATTGTTGTAATTTAAGAATAGTTTGGTGACACTGTACGAGAGCAGCCAATCTTTAGTTGGAAGGAATAGACTATGTACTTTTCATTCCTTTGCTATTGTATGCTTTATTTTATTTGGATGGTTACACGTGTCAAATTGGAATATGTACCTAAAAACCACTTTTCTTCTCAATTTTTTCTTAGTTATTTCTTTATATAACTCTTTTGTATAGGGGCAAGACGTTGACATAGAGTGCGAGCTCGGTTTGGTTTGTATGTCCTTGCTACCACCATTGTGGTGATATAGAGTAGAGCGGAGGAAGGCGTAATATAGATAGTATATTAGGCGAAAATGGTGAATGGAACCCGGGTGCGCGCGCACCCATTTACGAAAAAGTTTTAAAAAATGCTATTTAAAAATTTCCAAAAAATGTGAAGTAAATTTTTGCATGTAGATATTATGTTGATACTTACTCATGTGTGTTTTCACGGAGAAATACCATTGTGTGTAACCTACACAAGAAAATGACAAAATGCAAGTTCCTATTCCCGTGAATAGTACAAATTCCTGTTCACTATTCTCATTTGGACATTTTATCATTTTTATGCAGGCATACACAATATGTACATGCAGAATTTTACTTCACATTTTTTTTGAAATTTTTTAGATAGCATTTTTTTGAACTTTACGTAAATGGCGAGCGCGCACCCGAGTTCCATTCATCCGGAGTCGGTATATTAGGGTGTTAATATTGTATTTTTTATATTTATTTGTATAAGCTGACTTGTAAACTGCTTTTAATCATGAAATATAGCTTGTAACATATTTGGTCATCTATCATTGCTATATTAGTTTTTTTGCAATGTGCTTCCTCAACGATTTGGGATGCCGGCTGCAATGTCTCTCCACTACCACGGAAGTGTGTCTTGAATCTCCGAGGAACCACAACGAAACTAACCGACGCTTAATAAACCAACCATCGGTATAAAACCCAGATACCTGTGCCGGAGCAACCCACACATCCTCTCACGGGCGCCTAATAAAGCCCCTCGGCTGGAGCTCCATACATCTGAGTCTGGTGGGTCGCCCGTCGCTGACTAGCGAGCCATTTATCATAGAGGCTGGGATGACGCACGACTAGCCTATTGGAGTACAAGTTTAAGAACCCGTCGGGGACACTAGATTCTCGTACCGAAGTGAAGGGTGACCCGTACGTTGATCCTAGCGGCCTAGAGTTATTGTCGCTCTTCGGTGGTTTGCGGTAGCTCGCTCGGCCTTTTACTTTCGACGTGTGTCTTCTTGTTGTTTGGGGTTGCCAAGTGTTTCGTTGGGATCATCCGGCGACCAATTTGCGGTGCGAACGAACTTGGACTACATGGCACATGAAAATCATATTCTTTCATGGAAGAACCAATAAAACAAATGGATTTTTTGACAAGACATCCATCCTGGATATTTTGTATAATTCTAGAATTTCATTTGGTACATTTATAGTCATCCCTTCTATTTACTAACATCTAAATTAAACAACCATTCATTCAGGAACCTCTTCAACATTACCCCATGTCATGATTTTTAGGACATAAAATAGGCACAAACACATACATGAATCTTAAATTCATCAACAACACACAAATTGTTCAATAAACAAAATGTTTTATATGTTTTTTAAGGCTTCTCCAAATGAAAGCAAAATTAGAGCATTGTCACGAAAATAAACAACCTCACTTTCCATTCAATGTATGATTCAATCGTTTGACCGGACTTTTCCACTGGCCCGATTTAAACTATATCAATAATATAGTTTCATACCAATAATTAGCTCTCATACATGTTGTTATTTTTTCAAGTACAACGTAGCCGTTAGACGAAATGTTCCTTATAGAGAGAGAACAGTATAGTTACAAAGAAGTAAAAAATGTTTAATGTCAATAAATGCATATTCTTGTGTTTGACAGTTTTTATCAAAGTACGAGAGTGGCGAGATAAGACAAGTGTAGTGGGACAAGCCATAGCTTTTTATTCAGCTATACCAATCAAGGTACAAATCATGTAGTTAGTAATAACTAATTTATTTAATATAAATAAATTATATTCTTAACTTTACCACCATAGGATCATTACTTAGTTAAAGGTGACACCATGTAGAGACGAGGAGATCTGGTGTGGTAATACGTACTCCACTATATACACTATGATGAAATCCAGTTTATAAGACAAACCCTGTTTCAGTAGGCTAGTCACCGGTCAAACTGTCATGTTTATCCCAAATGACTCCGAGTCACTGATGGGTGGAAGACCTGCTAGAGGTAAACCGCAGTGTTGGTGAGCTTTATATGTAAATTACAAAATGTTTTTCCCGGGGACACACGAGCATGAGACACTATCTCATGTAGCTTAACTATTGCGCGGTTGT
>NC_061513.1:292125343-292144053 GCF_022539505.1 Lolium rigidum
TAACGATGATACCAACAAAACCCAACTTCTCCAATTTATAACGGTTATACTACATCACACGCCCTGATCAATTATCAGGTAGAGGTTAACAACAATTGCAGATCAGTTACTATGAGACACTAAATTAGAAACGCTACTCTTACCATGTGCATGTCGTGTGTGCAAATATATTAGAAATGCATAAAAAAATCCTGGAGTTTGATCAATAATCTGGCCGCTATAGCATCGGTTTGTAACTGGCTTTTCACCGGTTGCGGAACCAGTGCAAAGCAATTGGCACTAAAGGCTCCCTTTAACGTCGGTTGTCTTTGCGAACCAATGCTAAAGGGTACCACGTGGCAGCGGCCGAGGGCTCGGGCAGGAAGGACCTTTAGCACCAGTTCGTAACATGAACCGGTGCTAAAGAGTGACCATGTGGCGAGCCCTAGGCGTGGTAGCGGGTTCTGCCAGAACCGCTACCACGCCCGAAGGCTGCCATTTGAAAAATACTAAAATAGCTTCAACTTTAAGTAGGTTTTAGCACGATATTAGTGCCAATAAAAACAAAGTTGCAAGAAGAGAGGATCTTAAGAAGCATGTATAGCACTTGGCTCGAAGTTTTCAGAACACTATTCCGGCTAATCTCAGGACATAACAAATCTTCAGTCTTTCCTGATGAAATCCGACAACTTGGCTAGCCAGAGATACCGGCGTCGGTCCTTGCTGATCATGTGCTCGTACAAGATCTTTGCGTTCAAGGGAGTGATCCCACGCAGCTCCAGATACTTGTAGAGTTCCTGTTGCAGGTTCTCTTCTAGCTCACTGCATGCACCAGATTAGATCGACAAACAACAATTATCGATGGATTAATGCAAACTTTTGTAAATTAAATGAATTAAATTGTCTACATAGCTAGTAATTAGCTAGGTTTAATCTGCATCGTGAATCTTACCTGAATTCATAAGCCTGGTCATCTTCATCGTCCTCTGAAACAGCCCGCAACAACCCCCGATGTCGGCTGTTTTATGGATAAGGCGTCGATTACGACCCGGTCTGGATAAGCGGTGCAAGCGAGGTCGAGGCTCGAGCCATCATCCTTGGAGACGGTGACCGTGAGAGGAGCGGTTTGCTCTTGTGGGCTGTTCTCGCCTTGGTCTTCCTCGTCTGAATACGATGTACTGTACCCATCTGAAGATGACGAGTCATCCTCCTCATCCTGGTCAAGCGTGGGCATGGAAACCAGGACCTCGATTTGCTCCCCTCTTAAACTTCTCGTAAGAGTAATGTGGGTAAACCCATCCTCCGTTTTGTTGATTTCAAAGGAAGTCACTCGGAATCTCCTCAACCTGTTTATAAGAGGATGGAAAAAACATCAGTGTGTCAACAATGACAATGCATGCACATGTTTGCCGCCTTAGGCTTGACGACCCGAGAAAATTAAGTAATTACTTTCTCCGTCTCAGTTTAAGAGGCACGCATGTAGTTTAAGTTCAACTTTGACCATTGATTTGGTTAATAAAATATAAATTTTATGTCTACAAAATCTATATTATTAGATTCGCGTGCAAACAAACTTTTTAATGATATATTTTTTGTGATGTATATTTTATATTTTACTATTAACTAAAATAATGGTCAAAGTAATTTTTAAACTACTGCGCGCTTGTTAAATCGGACGGAGGAAGTAGTAAGAAAACTGTTAATTAAGCGTATACGTACGCTAAGAATATAAACCTCTACGGACAACAGAAATCAATCGTATATACCCAGAGGACGAATTGGACATGTGATCAATCTATTGGCAGGACCAACGGAGTATGGGATTAGAGCACTAGCTAGCAGATTCGGGGAAAATCGATCAGCGGCCGGGGCAAGTGTACGTACCGGGCTGCGGTCGTGGGACTGCAGGGTGGATTGGATGACGCCGATGAGCTCCCCGTCGTGGGTGGCGGTGCGGAGGGCGTCGGCTTTGACGCGGTAGGCGGCGGCCATGGCGCGGTAGGAGGCGGCCTCGGCGCGGAGGGCGTCGATGGAGGAGGAACTCATCCGCCTTAGCGATGCGGCGGCGGCCGCGGGGCGGAGCAGCGCGGAGCCGCGGCGGGCGGCGGCGGCAGCGGAGGAGGAGACATGGCGCGCACCACGGAGCGACGGAGGAGAAGAAGAGGAGGGTTTTACGTGGGTTTTGTCACGCGAGGGGTTATGTTGGGCCTTTCTTCTTCTCTACGTACCGGCCGTGAAACGTAATGTGTTTTGTCCAAAAGAAAGGAGTCTTGTTCTCTACGTAAGTACTGTTTTGCTGAATTTGCACTGCAGGGTTTTTCTTGGAAATACAAACGGTTCCATAGAAACCCTTAGAAATGAATAGATCAGTAACATTATACTAGTGTGCAAATTGTTGCTCTCAACATGTTTCTTCTTTCTTTTGTTCCTGAAAAAGGAGGTGAGTTTTTTAGGAGAGAGACTATAACGGTGGCACTTTATTGACCAAATAACATCAGGTGGTGTACCACCTTCGCACAATAAGTTCAACGACTAGCAACTCGTTGTTCTTAAATCCGAAAGATCACTCTATACATTCACAAATCAAATAAATTAGGTGAATTGAAAATTGAATAATTACAAGCATGGGAGGAGCCCCATGAAAATACATTAAGATTAAGTAAAACAATTCAAACACACACCTCATGCGGAACCCAAGCCTAGAACAGGTGCATGGTCCGCCACCAGGCCTTTTTCTCGTAGCTTTATTATGCATGCTTTCTTGGGCCATGAAAAATAATGTATGATATTGTTGTAATTTAAGAATAGTTTGGTGACACTGTACGAGAGCAGCCAATCTTTAGTTGGAAGGAATAGACTATGTACTTTTCATTCCTTTGCTATTGTATGCTTTATTTTATTTGGATGGTTACACGTGTCAAATTGGAATATGTACCTAAAAACCACTTTTCTTCTCAATTTTTTTCTTAGTTATTTCTTTATATAACTCTTTTGTATAGGGGCAAGACGTTGACATAGAGTGCGAGCTCGGTTTGGTTTGTATGTCCTTGCTACCACCATTGTGGTGATATAGAGTAGAGCGGAGGAAGGCGTAATATAGATAGTATATTAGGCGAAAATGGTGAATGGAACCTGGGTGCGCGCGCACCCATTTACGAAAAGTTTTAAAAAATGCTATTTAAAAATTTCCAAAAAATGTGAAGTAAATTTTTGCATGTAGATATTATGTTGATACTTACTCATGTGTGTTTTCACGGAAAAATACCATTGTGTGTGACCTACACAAAAATAACAAAATGCAAATTCCTATTCCTGTGAATAGTACAAATTCCTGTTCACTATTCTCATTTGGACATTTTATCATTTTTATGCAGGCCACACAATATGTACATGCAAAATTTTACTTCACAATTTTTTGAAATTTTTAGATAGCATTTTTTTGAACTTCACGTAAATGGGTGCGCGCGCTCGAGTTCCATTCATCCGGAGTCGGTATATTAGGTGTTAATATTGTATTTTTTATATTTATTTGTATAAGCTGACTTGTAAACTGCTTTTAATCATGAAATATAGCTTGTAACATATTTGGTCATCTATCATTGCTATATTAGTTTTTTTTTGCAATGTGCTTCCTCAACGATTTGGGATGCCGAGAGGCAATGTCTCTCACTACCACGGAAGTGTGTCTTGAATCTCCGAGGAACCACAACGAAACTAACCGACGCTTAATAAACCAGCCATCGGTATAAAACCCGGATACTTGTGTCGGAGCAACCACACATCCTCTCACGGGCGCCTAATAAAGCCCCTCGGTGGAGCTCCATACATCTGACTGGTGGGTCGCCCGTCAGTGACTTGCAGTCATTTATCATAAGGTTGGGATGACGCACGACTAGCCTATTGGAGTACAAGTTTAAGAACCCGTCAGGGACACTAGATTCTGTACTAGTGAAGGGTGACCCGTACGTTGATCCTAGCGGCCTAGAGTTATTGTCGCTCTTCGGTGGTTTGCGGTAACTGCTCAGCCTTTTACTTTCTGAGTGTGTCTTCTTGTTGTTTGGGGTTGCCAAGTGTTTCGTTGGGATCATCCAGCGACCAATTTGCGGTGCGAATGAACTTGGACTACATGGCACATGAAAATCATATTCTTTCATGGAAGAACCAATAAACAAATGGATTTTTTTGACAAGACATCCATCCTGGATATTTTGTATATTCTAGAATTCTCTATTTGGTACATTTATAGTCATCCCTTTCTATTTACTAACATCTAAATTAAACAA
Organism: Lolium rigidum; assembly: GCF_022539505.1. Taxonomy (NCBI): domain Eukaryota; kingdom Viridiplantae; phylum Streptophyta; class Magnoliopsida; order Poales; family Poaceae; genus Lolium; species Lolium rigidum. The sequence goes on from NC_061513.1 coordinate 292,129,606, forward strand.
CCATTCATTCAGGAACCTCTTCAACATTACTCCATGTCATGATTTTTAGGACATAAAATAGGCACAAACACATACATGAATCTTAAATTCATCTAACAACACAAATTGTTCAATAAACAAAATGTGTTTTATATGTTTTTTAAGGCTTCTCCAAATGAAAGAAATTAGAGCATTGTCACGAAAATAAACAACCTCACTTTCCATTCAATGTATGATTCAACTGTCGCGTGACTGGACTTTTCCACTCGTCCGATTTTAAACTATATCAATAATATAGTTTCATACCAATAATTAGCTCTGTTGCTATGTTGTTATTTTTTCAAGTACAACGAGCTGTTAGACGAATGTCTATAGAGAGAACAGTATAGTTACAAAGAAGTAAAAAATGTTTAATGTCAATAAATGATATTCTTGTGTTTTGACAGCTTTTTATCAAAGTACGAGAGTGGCGAGATAAGACAATAGTGGGACAGTCATAGCTTTTATTCAGCTATACCAATCAAGGTACAACGAATCATGTAGTTATAATAAACTAATTTATTTAATATAAATAAATTATATTCTTAACTTTAAATCACCATAGGATCATTAATTTTCTAGTTAAAGGTGACACCATGTAGAGACGAGGAGATCTGGTGGTGGTCATCGTACTCCACTATATACACTATGATGAAATCCAGTTTATAAGACAGGCGCTTAAAACCCTGTTTTGGTAGGCTAGTCACCGGTCAAATCATGTTTATCCCAAATGACTCCGAGTCACTGATGGGTGGAAGACCTGCTAGAGGTAAACCGCAGTGTTGGTGAGCTTTATATGTAAAATTAGCAAAATGTTTTTCCCGGGGACACACGAGCATGAGACACTATCTCAGACAGTTAACTATTGCGCGGTTGTCAGTAAATTTCACACAAACCTAAAGTTTTCAGATGTTATACGGACAGGCCGAATCGTTTCCTAGACGGAAATATTTTAAATCTCCGTTGCCAAGTTTAGCACGGGCAAGATAATCCCACGCCGTGCATCTATAAGTTCCGTACTACCGTCTCTTTTACTCTCGGTCACCCCGACCCTAGCTATCCACACTTATCTCCCTTGATCTTTCTAATGGCCTCCCGAGATGAACATCCCTTGAGCCTGCGGTTGCACCGTCGGCCGTGGTGGTGGCAGCCCCGCCCCACCATATCGCCACGATTGCCACACCGTTGACGAGTACATGAAGCACTAACGACACCTAGTCCGGCCATAATGAAAGGTCGCACCACTATCGCCTGACCGCCCGCGAGTACTTGGAGCACTATCTCTAGCTACACTTTGTGGAGCAGAACTCTTTGGTGTGCGGCGGATGCCCCATCGCATCTCATGGCTCTGCATGTCATGGAAAAAAACTTGGCCAGTCCGGGCCGGCCTCAGACATGGCCTCGGACTCAACAAAGGCCTTGGCCTCATCCTCGTCATCCTCCTCCTCGTCGAACAAGGACGAGGCGTCAAGCCAGGACATCGATAACAAGGATGTGGAGCTCGCACGCCATCTCTCCCACGCGGAGTACGAGTGCCACGATGCAGGAAAGCGTCAGGCGGCCCTCTTCGTCTCTACCGCGGCTAATGGAACGTGCCAAAGAGGCGCAGTTCCGGTCCAACCTACGAGTTCGGCCTAACCCTCTCTTTGCTCCCTAGAGAGGGCCATGGGTAGAGGCGGTCGCGCGAGCCGTGGAGGACGCTAACTGCGTCATCGGGCCCTCGGCAGGCGCCGCTAAGCGAGGCCGCCTCATCTAGGTTACACAAACCCTAGATTTTGTCTAATTATACTAATTTAGCTTATATTTCAAGTAATTTTGCTTAGATTTACAATAAATATGGCTAGAACTTAGCTTAGAGCAACTGTTGTTCTAATTTAGCTTTGAGTAACTTTGGTGTATGCTATTTAGAGAAACATTAGTGCACAATATCACATTGTTCTAATTCTTTATTATTTATTATATTCCCTAGCAACTAATGATTATTAATTAACTTTTAGTAGAAAATTGATTTGCTATGTGAAGATATATATGGTACAATGGAAAAAATATATCCTTCTATTTTTTTAAGAGATCATTCTAAGCTAAGGGGAATGCACCTTCTCTTTCGTATATCTCTTTCCTCTAACTAAGAAAAAATCCAATGTGGCAACTCGGATCGTCTGGCGTTGTTTCATTGTACATGCCCTAACTTTTTTTTGGAAATGAGAACGACAGCTGGCATCATCATCCATTGAGGCATACAGCCATATATAATACATTATATATAGGCGGATGCTCCCATTTCAACAAAAAAACATTATTCAAAGATTCCATACAAAAACAAGCACCAATGCCAAACAAATTAGTTACTAAAATAAAGTGATGTCAAATGTCAATTTATCCAAAAAAAAAAATCTGTCTCATAACATCTCGTCAATCCTCTACCACGAAAAACAGTGAGCTCAAGGAGGAGTATTTTGGTCAATGGGGTTATATATCAATATAGAGCTAATTACACCCCAGGTACATTAAATTGTAATAAATTGTGGAAGCGCAATACAACAAGTTGCACGTTGGAATCAAATTAGTCCTAGCCTATCAGGATGTGCCGCGCGTGATGCCACGGTGGCAATGTAGAAAGCGCTCTTCCTCACAGATTACGCAAGAAAATCCCTACCAATTGTGAGCATCACGTTGAGGTCCTAGTTACTTTAGTCAACATAACCGAATAGCATAAAAAAAATAACAGAAGGGAATAGAGCGACGGCAACAGCAGAATCCCCAATCCTCATTCCTAAGCGACGGCGACGGCAGTGAGATAAGCGGACGACGGCGAGCTCCCGAGTTTCGTGCTCACCGCGGGCGGCACGCAAATCGAGTCAGGCAGAGCAGACATGGCAGTTCCGATGCCGACGTCCTGTGTCGTCGTTGCGCACGCGTCCGCGTTGCTCGGCGATCTCATCGCCGACCCGCTCCTCCGGCGGCACCTCCTCCGCTGCGGTCGCCGCGGACGCCGGAGGTGGCCAGCACATGGCCGCCACACTCCAGGCTGTCCCTCATGTCGGACATGGTCGACACGGCCCCGTCAGCCTCGCCGTCGCCGTCCGCGCTCTGCGCAGCGGAGCTTACTGATGAGTTCTACTGGCCTAAGGTGACGACGACGACGAGCAAGGTAGGTACTGCAACACCGGTTCTGCTCCACTTTACCTCTGCTTCTTGTTCCCGTGGAACAATGGCAGTACATGGCAATGTGATGTTATTCAGAGCTCACTTACTTATATATGTTTATTTTTGTGTTTATTTAGGTGAAATTAAACCCAGATACTGTGTCGGAGCAACCACACATCCTCTCACGGGCGCCTAATAAAGCCCCTCAGTGGAGCTCCATACATCTGACTGGTGGGTCGCCCGTCAGTGACTTGCAGTCATTTATCATAAGGTTGGGATGACGCACGACTAGCCTATTGGAGTACAAGTTTAAGAACCCGTCAGGGACACTAGATTCTGTACTAGTGAAGGGTGACCCGTACGTTGATCCTAGCGGCCTAGAGTTATTGTCGCTCTTCGGTGGTTTGCGGTAACTGCTCAGCCTTTTACTTTCTGAGTGTGTCTTCTTGTTGTTTGGGGTTGCCAAGTGTTTCGTTGGGATCATCCAGCGACCAATTTGCGGTGCGAATGAACTTGGACTACATGGCACATGAAAATCATATTCTTTCATGGAAGAACCAATAAACAAATGGATTTTTTTGACAAGACATCCATCCCGGATATTTTGTATATTCTAGAATTCTCTATTTGGTACATTTATAGTCATCCCTTTCTATTTACTAACATCTAAATTAAACAACCATTCATTCAGGAACCTCTTCAACATTACTCCATGTCATGATTTTTAGGACATAAAATAGGCACAAACACATACATGAATCTTAAATTCATCTAACAACACAAATTGTTCAATAAACAAAATGTGTTTTATATGTTTTTTAAGGCTTCTCCAAATGAAAGAAATTAGAGCATTGTCACGAAAATAAACAACCTCACTTTCCATTCAATGTATGATTCAACTGTCGCGTGATTGGACTTTTCCACTCGTCCGATTTTAAACTATATCAATAATATAGTTTCATACCAATAATTAGCTCTGTTGCTATGTTGTTATTTTTTCAAGTACAACGAGCTGTTAGACGAATGTCTATAGAGAGAACAGTATAGTTACAAAGAAGTAAAAAATGTTTAATGTCAATAAATGATATTCTTGTGTTTTGACAGCTTTTTATCAAAGTACGAGAGTGGCGAGATAAGACAATAGTGGGACAGTCATAGCTTTTATTCAGCTATACCAATCAAGGTACAACGAATCATGTAGTTATAATAAACTAATTTATTTAATATAAATAAATTATATTCTTAACTTTAAATCACCATAGGATCATTAATTTTCTAGTTAAAGGTGACACCATGTAGAGACGAGGAGATCTGGTGGTGGTCATCGTACTCCACTATATACACTATGATGAAATCCAGTTTATAAGACAGGCGCTTAAAACCCTGTTTTGGTAGGCTAGTCACCGGTCAAATCATGTTTATCCCAAATGACTCCGAGTCACTGATGGGTGGAAGACCTGCTAGAGGTAAACCGCAGTGTTGGTGAGCTTTATATGTAAAATTAGCAAAATGTTTTTCCCGGGGACACACGAGCATGAGACACTATCTCAGACAGTTAACTATTGCGCGGTTGTCAGTAAATTTCACACAAACCTAAAGTTTTCAGATGTTATACGGACAGACCGAATCGTTTCCTAGACGGAAATATTTTAAATCTCCGTTGCCAAGTTTAGCACGGGCAAGATAATCCCACGCCGTGCATCTATAAGTTCCGTACTACCGTCTCTTTTACTCTCAGTCACCCCCGACCCTAGCTATCCACACTTATCTCCCTTGATCTTTCTAATGGCCTCCCAGATGAACATCCCTTGAGCCTGCGGTTGCACCGTCAGCCGTGGTGGTGGCAGCCCCGCCCCACCATATCGCCACGATTGCCACACCGTTGACGAGTACATGAAGCACTAACGACACCTAGTCCGGCCATAATGAAAGGTCGCACCACTATCGCCCGACCGCCGCGAGTACTTGGAGCACTATCTCTAGCTACACTTTGTGGAGCGAGAACTCTTTGGTGTGCGGCGGATGCCCCATCGCATCTCATGGCTCTGCATGTCATGGAAAAAAACTTGGCCGATCCGGGCCGGCCTCGAACATGGCCTCGGACTCAACAAAGGCCTTGGCCTCATCCTCGTCATCCTCCTCCATCGTCGAACAAGGACGAGGCGTCGGCCGGGACATCGATAACAAGGATGTGGAGCTCGCACGCCATCTCTCCCACGCGGAGTACGAGTGCCACGATGCGAGGAAAGCGTCGGGCGGCCCTCTTCGTCTCTACCGCGGCTAATGGAACGTGCCAAAGAGGCGCGGTTCCGAGTCCAACCTACGGTCCGGCCTAACCCTCTCTTTGCTCCCTAGAGAGGGCCATGGGTAGAGGCGGTCGCGCTGAGGCCAGTGGAGGACGCTAACTCTGTCATCGGGCCCTCGGCGGCGCCGCTAAGCGAGGCCGCCTCATCTAGGTTACACAAACCCTAGATTTTGTCTAATTATACTAATTTAGCTTATATTTCAAGTAATTTTGCTTAGATTTACAATAAATATGGCTAGAACTTAGCTTAGAGCAACTGTTGTTCTAATTTAGCTTTGAGTAACTTTGGTGTATGCTATTTAGAGAAACATTAGTGCACAATATCACATTGTTCTAATTCTTTATTATTTATTATATTCCCTAGCAACTAATGATTATTAATTAACTTTTAGTAGAAAATTGATTTGCTATGTGAAGATATATATGGTACAATGGAAAAAATATATCCTTCTATTTTTTTAAGAGATCATTCTAAGCTAAGGGGAATGCACCTTCTCTTTCGTATATCTCTTTCCTCTAACTAAGAAAAAATCCAATGTGGCAACTCAGATCGCTGGCGTTGTTTCATTGTACATGCCCTAACTTTTTTTTGGAAATGAGAACGACAGCTGGCATCATCATCCATTGAGGCATACAGCCATATATAATACATTATATATAGGCGGATGCTCCCATTTCAACAAAAAAACATTATTCAAAGATTCCATACAAAAACAAGCACCAATGCCAAACAAATTAGTTACTAAAATAAAGTGATGTCAAATGTCAATTTATCCAAAAAAAAAAATCTGTCTCATAACATCTCGTCAATCCTCTACCACGAAAAACAGTGAGCTCAAGGAGGAGTATTTTGGTCAATGGGGTTATATATCAATATAGAGCTAATTACACCCCAGGTACATTAAATTGTAATAAATTGTGGAAGCGCAATACAACAAGTTGCACGTTAGAATCAAATTAGTCCTAGCCTATCAGGATGTGCCGCGCGTGATGCCACGGTGGCAATGTAGAAAGCGCTCTTCCTCACAGATTACGCAAGAAAATCCCTACCAATTGTGAGCATCACGTTGAGGTCCTAGTTACTTTAGTCAACAGAACCGAATAGCATAAAAAAAAATAACAGAAGGGAATAGAGCGACGGCAACAGCAGAATCCCCAATCCCCATTCCTAAGCGACGGCGACGGCGGTGAGATAAGCGGACGACGGCGAGCTCCCGAGTTTCGTGCTCACCGCGGGCGGCACGCAAATCGAGTCAGGCAGAGCAGACATGGCAGTTCCGATGCCGACGTCCTGTGTCGTCGTTGCGCACGCGTCCGCGTTGCTCGGCGATCTCATCGCCGACCCGCTCCTCCGGCGGCACCTCCTCCGCTGCGGTCGCCGCGGACGCCGGAGGTGGCCAGCACATGGCCGCCACACTCCAGGTTGTCCCTCATGTCGGACATGGTCGACACGGCCCCGTCAGCCTCGCCGTCGCCGTCCGCGCTCTGCGCAGCGGAGCTTACTGATGAGTTCTACTGGTCTAAGGCGACGACGACGACGAGCAAGGTAGGTACTGCAACACCGGTTCTGCTCCACTTTACCTCTGCTTCTTGTTCCCGTGGAACAATGGCAGTACATGGCAATGTGATGTTATTCAGAGCTCACTTACTTATACTCCCTCCGTGCAGAAATATAAGACGTCCGGGCGAAATTTCCGACCAGGTGAAAAGCGGTAAAAGGACGTTTCTACCCTTGATTCGAAATTACAATCAGATCGCGATCATGGCGATCTCTGTCTCGCCCAGGTCCTCCTCCCACCGCATCTCGACGACGATCCCTCGTCTGGGAGCCGCTTCTCCTCCACCCTAGCAACCATCAGGTACTCCACCTCCGGCAGCGACTGCACCTCCGGACTTCTCCTCCGCCCAGCGAGTCCCATGTCTGATCGATCCCGGCAGCCGCCGCCGTCCCCATAGGTAGAAGCTCATCGCACCTCGTCCAAAGCTTCGCCAGGAGATGCCAGGGCCGACGATCCCTCGCATGGGAGCCGTTTCTCTTCCACCCTAGCGACCAGCAGGTGCTCCACCTCCGCCCAGCGACTCCACCTCTGGCCTGCAGATGCTTTTCCTCCGCCCAGTGAGTCCCAGGTCCGATCAATCCAGGAAGCTGACCGCCGTCCCCTTAGGTAGAAGCTCATCGCCCCTCGTCCAAGGCTTCGCCAGGAGACGCCAGGGCCAGGAGTCACCAGGGATCGGAGCGCGCACTGCCTCCTCATGCGCTTCCTCCTCCACGGACCATCTGGTTGCGCCACCCAACTCACCAGCAGCTCCAGGTCCACGCGCGCCCAGCACCCACCTAACAGAGCGCCGACGTGTGCCCAGCATATCACTTTCTTCCTCGCTCGACAGCGCAACATATCACCATGGTTCTTCCAGACCTCAACTTCTCTCCACCTGAAGAGGAAGGCAACATATCACGTCAAAATCACATTACTGTCAACTTCAGTATCCATTTATCTATTGTATTTGCAATTTTATGATTGTAAACAGTAAATACAGTCGAAAAATGGATACTGAAGTGTTATGTGTTACAGGATATCAGTTCCATTACACTACTGGAAACACTACAACAAGAACTAATGCACTAATATCCTGAAACCAATGTTATGTGTTGCTTCAGCCTAAGAAAAAATAATTTTGTTAAGATTGATTAATTTAGAATTGCACTGAAACTTGCTCCAACTCTAGCAAAATTAGTGTCATTTGTTCTTATAGCAAAATAAGTGCTGGAGTATTTTTGTGCAAACAATACTAGTGCTGGAGAAATCAACAGATTAACTGATATAAGAGAGGCACAATTACCTAATTGTCATCCTCATTTTCGACATATGTTATTCCTCAGCCCACTCACCATCAGTGAACTGCCCTTTGACAAACACCAGCAACTAATGTTGGTTCCATGGTACTCCATGATAGCTGCAAGGACATGATGATACTCCATGAGTATTTTACTGTAACAATAATCATAGCACAAATGTCTGTATTGAAAGCAACCATTTTCCCTTCCCCAAAATAATCTTGAGTAGGACAAGCGATTAAGATCATGAGTGGGGTGTTCTTTTGCAGTAGGACAAGCAATTAACAACATTGATAGTGAGAAATGTCAGGTTAAAATTCAGTTGAGTTAGCAGTTAATGTTCAAATATTCTCAGGAGTGGGGTGTTCTTTTGCAGAAAAGAAAGCCTGACTAGTGAGGAATGTCCATCAAACAAAGAAAAAGAAACAGATTAACTATATACAAGGAATTGGGTGCAGGGATAACTGTTTATACTTCCAAGTTCCAAGGTATGCAGCACAAACAAAGTCGGACCAAACAACTGAACACCTTTGCGGTTGAGCTAGTGTCGATAAGACAATCTTCTCCCCTCACAAACGCTACAAATGAAAGTTCCCAAGTTTGGCATATGACACAATCATTAGATATTTGGTGTGCATTCGATAGATGACATGTGGTAACCCTGTTGCATAAAATGAATTGCTACTATGCTTCAGACTATTTTCCAGGACAGGTAAAAGAGAAAGAAAATATAGTTGTTCCATAGAACTATCTCCAATGTTATCATGCGCAACTTGTTTATGATCGTGCTTTCACACAGATCAACAAAAACTAAAGAATGTCATTCTTTGATTCAGTTCAAGACATAGAATAGCGTGCAAACAAGGCAAATAAGTGAACAAATTCAGAGCAAGACTTGTTGATATTACTAACTCATCTCGGTTGTTTGGACAAATTCAGATAAATTTTACTAACTCAAATTTACTGTCATGGGCCAAATTCATAGAAGTATCTTCTGAGATGAATTATTTTTACAGAAGACTGAGATGGTTTTCCTACCTTCAAACTCTCAAATTCCCGTTTCAGCATGAGCTGGCCCTGGAGGCCAGGTTCTCCTCAGACATCTTCATCCTTCTTAAACTTATCTGCATTGAGATTTCGGAATTCTAAGAACATTGCATAGAGATTGACTGTAACATAAACCGTGGGAGTAGAATACTATTAGTCCAAACTCACTGTTCAAGTGCTAGAGTACTGACAGAAAATTGACACCATCTAAGAGTAAATAACAAGGAAAGAAACAAACTTGAATGAAAGAAACCACATAATTAAAGATTCAATTGACACAATTAAGAAATCCATGCATAGGGAATGCATTATGGTATTTTATCTACATTTTCGACCGAACATCTGAATTGAGCTATGCACAATAAACTTCACTGTATAAAAGAGATTGATGCCATATTCAAGTTCTAAGATCAGGACACGAACAATTAAACATCACAGTTCGTGGCAGCACTGGAAAAAAAATGAGGATTGGAGACGGAGGGAAGGAAGGGAAGGCTCTAACCTGGGAGAAGGATTACAATCGGACTGCTTCCTCATTCACTCATCCACGGCCACCATGACCACCTCCTTGGGGTAGCAGCCCACCTGCGACGGATCTGGTCGAAGGAGCAGCAGGTGTCGGCCTCCTTCTCCTTCGCCTTCACCGGCGTCCTTCACCTTCGCCTTTAGCCTCCTTATCCTTCGCCGTCGGCGGATCTAGACTCCTATCGAAGGATCCAACCGCACCATCGACGAATTGAGCAACGCCGCTCACAGACACCGACGGAAAATTTTGACCTTTACCCGACGGAATCCGCCAAGGGGAAACCCAAGTTTAAGCGAGGCGGCATGGGGGGAGGGGAGCAAACGGCGTCGTAGGGCGCGTGAGGGGAGCCAGGCGCCGACGTGAGTCTGGTTTGGGGCAGGCGCCGGCGTGGGTAGCCAGACTTCGCCATGGCTGGGGAAGCGAGGGGAGAGAGCGTCGAGAGTGGAGCGTGTGGGTGGAGTGACGGCCGTGCACGACTCGGTGGAGGGGCAAAAAGGGAAACTACAAACATTTCGTAGCGTTAAAAGTTTTGACCATGAAATCTCCGACGTCTTACATTTCTGCACGGAGGGAGTATATGTTTATTTTTTGTGTTTATTTAGGTGAAATTAAATCTTCCAGTTGTTGATGAAATGAAGTACCAGTACCAGGAAGAGCTTGTTAGGAAGATGACTGAAATGGAGATGGAGTTGTTGATGAAATGAAGTACCAGCCAGAGGCCCAGAGGAAGAAATTACAAGGATTTAAAAGAAGATGAGGTGAAGCTTGTTAGGAATATGACTGAAATGGAGATGGAGTTGCAGGCAGTGAAGAAAAAATGAAGAAATTTCACAGGGAGGAGATGAGAAGTAGAAACAAGAGAGAGATGATCATTTTTTGTTCAGTAGCAGCAGATGTATTGTTTTATGCTGTTACTGTCTTGCTTGTTAGGGGGTTTGTGTGAGGTGATACAAGAGAGACAGATTGGTGTGTGTTCATGTGAACTTTGTGTACCTGTTGTTCAATAAAATGGCCCAGTTTGTGTTGAATAAAATGTCCTCACATGGTTACATGTCTCTGCATTTTAACAATATCTTATGCTTGCCTTGTGATAAAATGACAGAGGGTTCTGCTGTGAATAAATTGCTTGATAGCAGCCAATACCACTACATAGTTTGATAGCAGCACTTCGTGCCGATGCCTTTGGCTCCTCCGGGATGAATCTATATTTATTTGGTTCTTAGGGAAAAGGAGAACCGGCTATGATTGAGGCATGTGTCCAGGGAACATATAAATGTGCTCTTTCATCCGGGAAACAAAATGAAGCAAAAAAAATTTGACGGGCAATATGGGACACACATTGACAAAAGGAATATTAATCTATATCACCATGATTCTGTGCAACATCAGTATCTCCATCATGTAACATTACGAGAAAAGTAACTTAAGCATCACGGTGCCATGTAAATAACATCAAAACTCCGAACTAACAAAATGATCGAGAAAATGACTATCGTTTAACCATCGTCCTCATGTGGTGCATTCTGGCTTAGTGCAAACTCTTGCACATTCATGTCGGGAACCACTTCAGCCTTTAGGTCCGGCAATTCTCTTGTTCTTCGTTGTTCTTCATCATCACCAAATAGCATGTAAATGTGCACTTCCTATGCCTGTGTTGTACCCTCTTCTGCTTGCTATTGGTGGTTCTTCCGTAGTAGCCTTCTTTCTCCCTTTTCCTCTGCCTCTGCTACTGCCAGCCTCTCCTGCAGGTTCTTTTCTTTTTGTTGGCTCTCTTGTTGCACAACTTCTTCCTCTGCCTCGTCCCCTCAAGTTGCCTCTAGCTGAAGTAGTGGTCACCCTCACAGCTGGTGTTGGAATGCTATCCCTTGCAGATGCAATAAATGCATTTTCGGGCAAAGGGCCAAGTACTCTTGACATTGGCACATTCTCTCTTGCCTACAAAAAATGGAGAAACATTATAATGCAAAACTCTAGCATTCCACTAATCTATAAACAATTACAATGCGAGTCAAAATTACCTCCCTGCCCTAATCTATAAACTTTGCTTTCCACTTCGTGTGTAGGATCCCTAGTAGGATCTGGAGTGTGAGGGATTACATGCTGCATTAATAAACGAATATGCCTCAATACAACAAATGAAGAAGAGTAAGCTCAACGCAAAATGTGATATCTATAAATCATATTGTTATTTACCTCTAGAATCTCCGGAATATCAATATCGCCATCATCACCATGAATCTCTAATTGCTCCTGGAGTTGCTTCTCGACAAATTTTGCATGCCCTTTTTTGTTATGATTTGGTTTTCCACAGATAGAGCAGTGCATAGTCACACCAGCTTTTGTTAAAATTGTCACACCTTTCTTCACTTTCTCCTCAGGTGCTTTTTTCCTGTTTTTCTTGGGTCTACCCATAACCTTTGTGAACAATGGTGGATGAATCTTCACTCCATTCATTTTCTCCCAGAAAACTCGCCTCTAAGTGGAGCTAAATTGTGGGCATATGCTTTATTGTAAGTGTCAACTCGTATAGCAACTATGCACTAAGTTTTCGGGATTGATCTTGTCATTTCTACAACATGCTATCACATGGTGACATGGAATCCCGATTAATCTGCCATCTCTTGCAGTCACATGTCCTTGTTTTCATGTCAACATTGAAAGTTTTTTCATGTTCATGTGTACTGACCAAGTACAAGAAGTTACCTGCAGGTTTTACACCACACTCTTTGCTCCACTCACTGAACTTGTCAAGTTTTTTCTTTATTTTTGGACAGATTCTTCCGAGTCCATTTCTTGGAATCCTTCGTTTCCCAACAATTCTTTGCGAGAATCTTGTAGAAAATTGATTCTAGCATGGATAAGAAAGGCAATTCTCTGGCTTCTACAATGTAACTGCCAATGAATAAATAACAAGTTAATTATCGAAAATGTGATAAGCAAAAATTGAACCAGAATAAATGACCAAAAATTATTTAATACCTGTTTAACACCTCTGAATGATTGTTGAGCAGCATATCACATTTGGAGAAATCTTTGAAAAATTCCTTTATCCATGTATTAGGAACCGATTGCTCAACCCATGCATGTGCGGAGGGACTGTCAGCCCAACAATTTTTCCATATGTTTACGCCACTTGAGAATACTTGTTGACCTAGCAATGGCCCATAAATCATCTTTGAGAGTTTCTCCTCTATGACCAACTCTTCCGAAAGTTTTGAAGCAAATGCCTAACACAAAATCTATGTTCAGAGTCTAGCCATATCTTCTGAACTGCATTTATTAGCCCCTGTAACAACAAAACCAGCACATTTAAATTTCGTATTGGCAAGAAAAGAAGGAAACAAAGCAATAGCAGCATATTAAATATCCATTTGAACAAAAAAAAGGAACATAGCAAGACTATTACCTTCTGCTTATCACTCATAATAGTCCATGGTGATGTGTTGGTTATGTTCAAATCTTCCTTCAAATTGGTGAGAAACCATTCCCAGCTGCTTGTACATTCCACTTCTGCCAACCCAAATGCAATGGGGAAAATGCAATCATTTGGGTCAATCCCTACAGCTGTCAGAAGCACCCCTTTATACCTTGTTTTAATGTGGCAACCATCAATGCAGATAAGTGGCCTACACCCTGCTAGGAATCCTCTCTTACAGGCATTATAGCTCCAATATACTGTGGCCAAATGTTGCTTATGCTCTGCACTACCGGGATCACCCACAGAGTTTGTAGTGACAAAGAATTTTGATCCAGAATTACTCCTTCGAAGCTCTTGCCCATAATCTAGTAGCTGACAAAATTGTTCCTCTTCATCACCATGAATTTCTGTAAGAGCAGCTTTCATTGCCCTGCTCAACTTCCATCTATCTGGACACATGTTGTATTCCCTAGTTACTTTTGCAGAAAAACTTGCAAGTCCAAGCTTCTAGTTGTCCCTAAATTCAGTCATGAATTTTTCCTTCAGGAAATTTGCAGTCAGTGCTCTCAGCTCCCACACACTCTCACAGTCATGCTTGCCTACATAAGCTGTCACACCAAATCCACCCTCCCACCTGGTGTCTTTTGCAATTTTTATCATCCATGGGCATCCTTCATCACACGCAGCTTCTAGTCTACTTTTATTGTTCTTTGTCTTTCTTATTTTCTTCCTTGCTCGACTTCATCGTATCGTAATTGCAGGGTTGCTTGAGAGGGATATCTTTGACCTCTACCTCTCTGAGTTCGATAAACCTTGGGTGATCCACTTAAGAGAAACTTGTTGCTGTTCTACAAACCTCTGCACTTGCAGACCAACACTGTCTACAAGAATAGAAGCGTGCGTAGACATCATGGCGTAAGTGAGCGTGGTAACATGGCACAAAATTCCTATCTCTCTTTCATCGGACTTGGCCTCACTTACGCCATCCCTAAATGTTAATATTTGTTTTGACCAATAATGTATGAGGCATTTATTTATTCGATTCAAGTTGGCTCTTATTTGTGTTGGCCTTCTGTTATCACCAGAATTTGACCGGATCAGAGGTGGGCCGCGATTGAAGATGGGCTTGAAGAATATACGTAGAAGAAATA